>NC_034190.2:64073163-64110663 GCF_002021735.2 Oncorhynchus kisutch | reverse complement strand
GGTCCATATGTGGTCATGTCCTCTGACAGCATTCTCCACTGTCTTTTGGACGAGCAGTGTGTGAGGTGAGCTGTGGTTGAGTTCTTGTCCAGATGTCATGTTTTCTGACCGAGGTCTATACTGACATTGGACCAGCAGTGTGTGAGGTGTGGTGGAGTTCTGGTCCAAATACGGTCCTGTCCTAAGACAGTGGTCTCCACTGATATCTGCAGTGCAGACCAAGGAGGGGTGAAGTGGTGAAGTGCAGACTGCTGTTCGTTCAGTAATCTCCTAATTAATACCCCATTAAAGGATTTGAATTAGCCTATTGATCTGTCTGGGAGGGATGGGTTATCCTGCAAACCGCAACATGCAGGAAAAGGATATTTCCCTTCTCCCTTTGTTTAACTCATGTATTTATTCATGGCTTTGTCCTGCTCCTCCTGATGTATCACGGTGCAGTCCAAAGCCCCCTGCTCGCTGCCGCCACAAGGCCTGAGACGGTCATAGGGTTTGCAATCCTTGCCTCCATGTCTGAGCAGAGGAGCTCCCAGTCCCATGCATCTGATGGACAGTTGGCCAGGCCAAGGCTATACTTTTCCAGATCTCTATGTGTGGGATTACTCTACACACACACACACACACACACACACACACACACACACACACACACACACACACACACACACACACACACACACACACAGCCAAATGGTACCACCATGCATCGCCGGAGGAATGTGTGAAAACGTGCACCCCTTCTGTGGGGATGTGAAAGAGTTCAATGAAAGGTCAGAATAAAGAGCGCCATTTTTCAATGTTACCATGCTGGGTGACCTATAATTTACCAGGCCTTCACGGATTGGGTCCTCAGATCCTCAAAAGATTCTACAGCTGCACCATCGAGAGCACTGGTTGCATCACTGCCTGGTATGGCAACTGCTCGGCCTCCGACCGCAAGGCACTACAGAGGGTAGTGCGTACGGCCCAGTACATCACTGGGGCTGTACAATTTTTAAAAAAAATTGTCAAAGACTCCAGCCACTCTAGTCATTCTCTCTGCTACAGCACGGCAAGCGGTACCGGAGCACCAAGTCTAGGTCCAAAAGGCTTCTTAACAGCTTCTACCCCCAAGCCATAAGACTCCTGAACAGCTAATCAAAGGGCCAACCAGACCCCTCTTTTAAGCTGCTGCTGCTCTCTGTTTATAATCTATGCATAGTCTATGCATAACTCTACCTACATGTACATATTACCTCAATTACCTCAACTAACCGGTGCCCCCGCACATTGACTCTGTACCTGTACCCCCTGTATATAGCCTCGCTTGCTATTTTAATGCTGCTCTTGAATTATTTGTTACTTTTATTTACATTTTTTGTACTTATCTATTTTTTGTACTTAATACTTATTTACATTTTTTTCTTAACTTCCTTAAAGCATTGTTGGTTAAGGGTTTGTAAGTAAGCATTTCACTGTAAGGCCATAAGCATTTCACTGTAAGGTGAAGGTGTTGTATTTGGCACGTGACAAATAACATTTGATTTGATTAATACAGCTTCTTCAACACCACTGGCTGTTCTGTGTCGCTGAGCAACGCTCTGCTCTAGTTTAGTAGTTAACTGGTGTTGCTATGACATGCAGGGATGTAGCACCAGCCCAGGCAGTCTCCTGTGGTCCTGTAACGTGCTGCTTGGACATGGTGTGGAGAGAAGCCAGTCAGTGGTGGTGTGGAGGTGGAGGGGGAGGAGGAGTGAGTCATGGGCTGAGAAACATGGCCTGTTCTAGGGAACATCGGCAGTGTGATTCCTTTAGCAGATCTGGTGTGTGCAGACGTTACCCAGCAGGCTTTGAAGCCCCCTTCCCTCCCCCCACTCCTTCCCCCTCTCTCTGCTTGTCCGAATGGCCTGCTCTGGAAATGATTATACTGGCAGCCCAATGAAGGCCCTGGCCTGCTGTGGGTTCGCGGGCCGGGGTCAGGGTTCACATTCCTTCCTCCTGATGAGATTCTCTTCACATGTTTCCCTGCTGACCATCATAGTTCAGGGGAGAAGGAGAACAGACCAGCTGTGTGCCTCTGGCTGTCTCTGTATGGGAGGGGGTTTCAGGATGTGTGCCTCTGGCTGTCTCTGTATGGGAGGGGGTTTCAGGATGTGTGTTTGTTTACCTGCATTTCAGTTGGTCACCTACTGCCACATTAGACCTCAATCACATTACAGTGGAACTGTGCTGACGATTGTCAGATGTTTTCCCCCTGGTAGCAACATTTAAAAAAATCCACAATAGAAATTAATGAGTGAAAAGAGATCAATTCAGGGCCGCATGAAGCTTAATTGGCCCATCTCAGCATTTCAGACTACAGCTGGCATCGGCAAACTAAGAATTTTGACAATTACAGACAAGGTGCTATTTTGTTGTTGGACATACAAAAGCATGGGTGTTTGACTTACCCAGGCACTGCTGGCAGGCGTCCTCCTGTACTCTTAGCACATGTTTTCCACATTTCACAGCTTGGAAAGGAAAGAGAGAGACGCTAGCCAGCCTCAAACTGGGGCGGTCATGGTAGAATGATGTAGCTAGTTCTCATTGCCATCAGTCGCTTGTTTATTTGTGAAAGAACTAACTGCAGTGTTCCTCCGATGTATCATTGGGGCGTGACAGCCATGCCATGGCAGCATGACGATGAGGTGAGGACGAGAGGATGACTGTTAACCATGACTAACTACCCCCCTCAGCCTCAGCCCCCAGCCTCAGCCCTCAGCCCTCAGCCCTCAGCCCTCAGCCTCAGGCCTCAGCCCTCAGCCTCAGCCCTCAGCCTCAGCCCTCAGCCCTCAGCCTCAGCCTCAGCCTAAGCCTCAGCCTCATCCTCAGCCCAAACAGCTGTCAGCATTAGAAATCCTCCGGCCCGCTGCAGTGGTTCAGGGATCAATGGTCACTGGAGCAGAATGTAGCTTGAAGTTTAGCAGGGGCTTAGCACATCACTCACTCCAGGGGATTTTTAGGAAAGTGAAGTGGTTGATACTGAGATGGCCACAAAGTGAGATGAAGAGATTTCTGTTAGTAAATGTAAACTTCTCTCTTTGCAATCTTTTGAGCTCTTTTTACGCGTCTGTGTATGTGTTTCTATTTATATCTCTGTGTTTGTGTATGTCTGTCTGTCTGTGTATGACTGAGTGAGGAGAAACAGCTTTACACCCGTGACAGATGTTGTGTGTGGCTGAGTGAGTGTGTGTTCCAGCTTTGTCCCACTGACCTTGGTCCCTGTGTAATTTGACAGTGTGATCCCATCTCAAGTTGGGGATTTTGTGTTGGTCATTACATATAGAGCTTTGTGTCCGCCTGCTAACCCCAGGCCTGATAAGAGAGATCTATTTGAGATCGTTTGGATTCACAGCTCTGCAGAGAAATGCAGGGTATGATCCACAGCAGCCCCCTCACAGGCTCCACTCTCACTAACCCAGGACCCCTTTGTTTGTTGGCCTTTAGGATGCTGAAGGACCCCAGTCCCAGTCATGGATGACTGATTTGTTTTACTGTGGGATAGTAGCTAGTACGACAGCTGTTCGGGGGGGGGGGGGGGGTTGTGCACATAGGGGACTGTTTGCATGACTCTGTATAGTTTACTTGACTGTGTCCATGTGTGTTTTGCTTAGAGTGTTTTCTTAAGGTCAATCCTCTCCTAACCCTAGCTAGTTTTATTGACTCCACAGCCATTCTTCCCTGTTTCCCTGAGTCGTGCGTGGCTGCAAGACTCCTGTGATGAGTGGATCCCTTGGGCCGGGAGGAAGAGAGAGCAGGCCAGGGACAATGGCTCTGGCTCTGTTTATGTCAGGGCCACCAATACGTCGCCATGTCAGGAGGGCTTTCTTATGAACTGTTACAACCCAAATGAATCCTGTTGTGTACAACTAACACAGCAATAGAGAGACTTGGGGAATAATATGTTGGTTTACGTAAAATCCTGTTTTTGTTGCGAGTCTCGTGAATGTTTGCTCAGTGATTAGTGGGGGTGTTGATGTACTGTCCCAGTTGGCTCCAGATGTGCAACAACTCACAGACAGAGAGCCGTGGAGACTGGTGATGCTGGTGGAACAAGAAACTCAGGGTGTCTGTTCTGTTTCTGCACCCCCCCCTCCCCAAGTAATCATTCACTAGAGTAGATTCCACTACAGTAATGTGATAGTATAACTTAATCCTACATGTAAATGAGTGTCAGTACATTATTGTGGTATAGACCCAGACAGATGGCTATATTATCCAGGCTTATATTCCCCAGTGGGCCACGGCTGTTTATACTTCAGAGGTGTACTGCATTGATGTAATTGCTTGATTGGATGAATTGCCTGAATTACCGGCCTTTACCACATTTCAGAGGCTACCAACCTGACAGAGATCAACCCCCCTCCACCCCTTTGCCCTCGTGCAGCTCCAATAGAGTGTTATTCCCCCAGGGATGGTAGAGGTGCAGGGGTCAGTAAAGGCCCTAAAGGAAACAGGCATGTTCTTTCTGTTCCTCTTTTATTCATTATTATAATAAGCGCTATAAGGCGTGGAGCCATGCTAACCCTATCTCCTATTCCCCCGGCTCGCGCCTTACATAGCTGGAATGCTTTCAGGCCCTAGCTGCACTAATCAGAACCACAACCACAGCAGCTAGAGCAGCCCCATGCCAGAGAGCCCAGAAGGATTCCCTTACAAACCTCCACAGTCCTGAAGGATTCCCATACAAACTTCCACAGTCCTGAAAGATTCCCATACAAACCTCCACAGTCCTGAAGAGTTCCCTTACAAACCTCCACAGTCTTGATGGATTCACTTGCAAACCTCCACAGTCCTGAAGGATTCCCATACAAACCTCCACAGTCCTGAAGAGTTCCCTTACAAACCCCTACAGCCCTGAAGGGTTCCCTTACAAACCCCCACAGCCCTGAAGGGTTCCCTTACAAACCCCCACAGTCCTGAAGGATTCCCATACAAACCTCCATAGTCCTGAAGGATTCCCATACAAACCTCCACAGTCCTGAAGAGTTCCCTTACAAACCTCCACAGCCCTGAAGGGTTCCCTTACAAACCCCCACAGCCCTGAAGGGTTCCCTTACAAACCCCTACAGCCCTGAAGGGTTCCCTTACAAACCCCCACAGCCCTGAAGGGTTCCCTTACAAACCCCCACAGTCCTGAAGGATTCCCTTACAAACCCCCACAGCCCTGAAGGATTCCCTTACAAACCCCCACAGCCCTGAAGGGTTCCCTTACAAACCCCCACAGCCCTGAAGGGTGCCCTTACAAACCCCCACATCCCTGAAGGGTTCCCTTACAAACCCCCACAGCCCTGAAGGGTTCCCTTACAAAACCCCACAGCCCTGAAGGATTCCCTTACAAACCCCCACAGCCCTGAAGGATTCCCTTACAACCCCCACAGCCCTGAAGGTATCCCTTACAACCCCCACAGCCCTGAAGGTATCCCTTACAAACCCCCACAGCCCTGAAGGATTCCCTTACAACCCCCACAGCCCTGAAGGGTCCTCTATGGTCGATCACTGTCACAATAGTGCATTACTCCTAGATGGATTAATGCACTTTTCCATTTTAAAATGGACTGGTCCTCTATGGGTCACATTCAGTTTCACTCAGCCATTGGTCTATATTAGTTTAATCTCTTAACATGTCCTTTGAAAAGCAAGCATGGTTAATACCAGGGCACATAGTCAGAGCACAGAGGGCAGAGGACAGAGGGGAGGAGGGTGTAGATTTAAAAACACGATATATACAAAAGTATGTGGACACCCTTTCAAATGAGTGGATTTGGCTATTTCAGCCACACCCGTTGGTGACAGGTGTATAAAGTTGAGCACACAACCATGCTATCTCCATAGACAAACATTGTCAGTAGAATGGCCTTACTGAAGAGCTCAGTGACTTTCAATGTGGCACCTTCATGGGATGACACCGTTCCAACAAGTCAGTTAATAAAATTTCTGCCCTGCTAGAGCTGCCCCGGTCAACTGTAAGTGCTGTTATTATGAAGTGGAAATGTCTAGTGGTAGGTCACAAAAGCTCACAGAACGGGACCGCCGAGTGCTGAAGCACGTAAGCCCGTAAAAATCGTCTGTTCCCGGTTGCAACACTCACCACCGAGTTCCAAACTGCCTCTGGAAGCAACGACAGCACAAGAACTGTTCGTCGGGAGCTTTATGAAATGGGTTTCCATGGCCAAGTAGCCGCATACAAACCTAAGATCACCATGCGCAATGCCAAGCATCAGCTGGAGTGGTGTAAAGCTCGTCGTCATTGTACTCTGGAGCAGTGGTAACGCGTTCTCTGGAGTGATGAATTACGCTTCACCATCTGGCAGTCCGACGGACAAGTCTGGGTTTAGCGAATGCCAGGAGAATGCTACCACAATGCCCCAATGCATAGTGCCAACTGGAAAGTTTGGTGGAGGAGAAATAATGGTTTGGGGTTGTTTTTCATGGTTCGGGCTTCTGCACCCACCCCCGGGAAATCTTGACGCTACAGCATACAATGACATTCTAGACGATTCTGTGCTTCCAACTTTGTGGAAACAGTTTGTTGAAGGCCTTTTCCTGTTTCAGCATAACAATGCCCCTGTGCACAAAGCGAGGTCCATACAGAAATGGTTTGTTGAGATGGGTGTGGAAGAACTTGACTGGCCTTCACAGAGTCCTGACCTCAAGCCCACCAAACACTTTTGGGATGAATTGGAACTCCGACTGCGAGCCTAAACGCCCAACATCAGTGCCCAACCTCACTGATGCTCTTGTAGCTAAATGGAAACAAGTCCACGCAGAAATGTTCCAACATCTAGAGGTAAGCCTTCCCGGAAAAGTGGATGCTGTTATAGCAGCAAAGGGGGATCAAGTCCATATTAATGCCCATGATTTAGGAATGAGATGTTTGATGAGCAGGTGTCCACATACTTTTGGTCATGTAGTGTATTTTCCCTCTACTCACATCTGACCAGCCATCTGCACATTAATGAGGAATTACATTTATATTAAAGATGCAAATGTAGCCTTTAAAAGAGATTGAAACACTGAGCGGAAGTGTGCGTGGCGGGTACTTTATCTGGGTGCTCTGTTCATTAGCCTGGTGTAATTGTGTTATCACAAACTCAGGCGGCAGGAACTGAAAAGGTCACCGGAGCGCCGGGGATGACACGGAGGTGTTCACACAGACTGATGCACACAAACGCTGGAGTGCACACACACATGCACGTAAATATGCACAGACGCGCGCGCGCACACACACACACACACACACACACACACACACACACACTTTTAGAAGCTATTATTCCCCTTTAGACTCTGACCCTGCATTCAAAATGAATGTCCTTCTTCCAATGGAATTAGGTGCATCATGGTGTGCCTGTGTGCGTCTGTGTGTGTGTGTGCGTCTGTGTGTGTACGTGCGTGTACGTGTGTGTCCATCCCAGTGTGTGTGTCCCTGTGTGTACGTGTATGCTCACCTCAAGTGGCAGCATTTAATCAAGCATGTCACTCCTCTCTGAGCTCTTAAGCTAGAACCTGAATGTCTGCTTCTTAATATCCTGTTGTATGAATCATGTGTGTGACTTTGAGATGCATAGGAACAACATAATCATCTACGGTAGTGAAGAGAGCCATAGGAACATTCCAGATAGCCTGGTGCTGTTTCACAGTGAAACCATACCCTCCCTGTTGTAGCTGATAGCAGGATGAAAACAAAACAACAACATTGACTCAGTGAGGTGAGGTAGTGAGGCTACCTTCTGCATGAACACATCTACAGTTGGAAGCTTGCCTGGTAACCTGCTCCCTCTCCTCCTCTCCTCTCTTCCTTCCCCCCCCCCAGTGGTTGTCCTCCCTTGTTTCCTCCTCTCCGAGGGTGTGTCATAAAGGTGGCTACTGGTTGTAACTGATCTGTGCTGCTGCAGTCTGTCAAACAGGTCTACTCTCCCTCCCTGCAGTCTGTCAAACAGGTCTACTCTCCCTCCCTGCAGTCTGTCAAACAGGTCTACTGTCTCCCTCCCTATGTGTGTGTCTCCCGCTCAGTGTCATAACATATTTTCAGTATATCTAATATACGTATATAGTATATATAGTGCAATTGGGAATGTAGTTACGTTACAGCCTTATTCTAACATTGATTAAATTACCCCCGCCCCATCACACACAATACCACGTAATGAAAAAGCAAAAACAAGTTTTTAGAAATGTTTGCAAATGTATAAAATAAAACTTTAGTCAGTACTTTGTTGAAGCACCTTTAGCAGTGACTACAGCCTCGAGTCTTCTTGGGTATGACACTACAAGCTTGGCACACCTGTGTTTGGGGAGTTTCTCCCATTCTTCTCTGCAGATCCTCTTAAGCTCTGTCAGGTTAGATGGGGAGCATCGCTGCACAGCTATTTTCAGGTCTCTCGAAGAGATCTGGCTCTGGCTGGGCCACTCAAGGACATTCAGAGACACTCCTGCGTTGTCTAGGCTGTGTGCTTAGGGTCATTGTCCTGTTGGTAGGGGAACCTTCGCTCCCATTCTGAGGTCCTGAGTCCTCCGAAGCAAGTTTTCATCAAGGATCTCTCTGTACTTTGCTCTGTTCATCTTTCCCTCGATCCCGACTAGTCTCCCAGTCCCCACAGCATGATTCAATCTTGGTTTCATCTCCTTGACCCCTATTGCTCAGTTTGGCTGGGTAGCCAGCTCTAGGAAGAGTCTTGGTGGTTCCAAACTTCTTCCATTTCAGAATGATGCAGGCCAATGTATTCTTGGGGACCTTCAATGCTGCAGACATTTTTTGGTATCCTTCCCCAGTTCTGTGCCTCGACACAATTGGTTTTTGCTCTGACATGCACTGTCAACTGTGGGACCTTATATAGACAGGTGTGCCTTTACAAATCATGTCTAATTAATTGAACTTACCACAGCTGGACTCCAATCAAGTTGTAGAAACATCTCAAGGGTGATCAATGGAAACAGGATGCGCCTGAGCTTAATTTTGAGGCTCATAGCAAAGGGTCTGAATACTGAATACTTTATTTTTTAATCGATTAAGTTGAGATTTTTTTGTCACTGGCTTACTCACAATAACCCATTGTGTCAAAGTGGAGTTCTGTTTTTCACATTTTTTTACAAATTAATTATAAATGAAAAGCTGAAATGTCTTGAGTCAATAAGTATTCAACCCCTTTGTTATGGCAAGCCTAAATAAACAAATGTGATTAACAAGTCACATAATGAGGTGCATGGACTCACTCTGTGTGCAATAATAGTGTTTAACATGATTTTTGAATGACTACCTCATCTCTGTAACCCACACATACAATTATCTGTAAGGTCCCTCGGTCGAGCAGTAAATTTCAAATGCAGGTTCAACCACAAAGACCAAAGGAGGTTTCCCATCTCCCAGTGTCTGGTGGAAAGCAGACTATACCAGGTTTTCCACTAGGATTGTGCCTGTGCTTAGCTACATTCTGTGTCTTTTTTATCTTGAAAACCTCCCCAGTCCTTAACGATTACAGGCATGCTCATAACATGATTCAGCCACCACTGTGCTTGAAAATATGGAGAGTGGTACTCAGTAATGTGTTGTATTGGATTTGCCCCAAACATAACACTTTGTATTTAGGTCAAAAGTTAATTGCTTTGCCACATTCTTTGCAGTATTACTTTAGTGCCTTGGAAGATTTTTATTCTGTACAGGCACCCTTCTTTTCACTCTGTCAATTAGGTTAGTATTGTGGAGTAACTACAATGTTGTTGATCCATCCTCAGCTTTCTCCTATCACAGCCATTATACTCAGTAACTGTTTTAAAGTCACCATTGGCCTCATGGTGAAATCCCTGAGTGGTTTCCTTCCTCTCTGGTGACTGAGTTAGGAAGGACGCCTGTATCTTTGTCGTGACTGGGTGGATTGATACACCATCCAAAGTGTAATTAATAACTTCACCGTGCTCAAAGGGATATTCAATGTCTGCTTTTTTAAGACCTATCTTCTAAGAGGTGCCATTCTTTGCGAGTCATTGGAAAACCTCCCTGGTCTTCGTGGTTTAATCTGTGTTTGAAATTTACTGCTCGACTGAGGCAGATATGTGTGGGGTACAGAGACGAGGTAGTCATTCAAAAATCATGTTAAACACTATTATTGCACACAGAGTGAGTCCATGCAACTTATTATGTGACTGGTTAAGCACACTTTTATTCCTGAACTTATTGAGGCTTGTCATAACAAAGAAATAGCTTTACATTTTCTATGAACTTGTAAAAATGTGTAAAAACATAATTCCACTTTTACAGGATGGAGTATTGTGTGTGTGGGCCAGTGAGGGGAGGTAGTGAGGATACCTTCTGCATGAACACATCTACAGTTGGAAAACCGTGATTATTTTGTGATTATCAAACCGAAACCAAACCGACCTCAAAAAGCGCTATTACTCAGCACTAGTTCTTAGAGTTTTACCCAGAAACACTCACTGCTGTAATCACTGCCAAATGTGATTCTAACATGTATTGACTAATGGGCATGAATACTTTAAATTAGCAAACATTTCTGGGATATTGTGTGTAGATGGATGAGGAAGAAAATCTATTTAATCCATTTGAATTCAGGCTGTAACACAACAAAATATGGAATAAGTCAAGAGGTATGAATACTTTCTGAAGGCACCCATACATCCCTAAACCAATGCATACAAACACTTACACTTTCTTAAACATGTCAAGAACAACTTTATAAACATGTACACATGCACACGATCGTGCACACACACACGTTATGTTCTTCTTTCCTTGTGGGGACCTAAAATGTATTTCCATTCAAAATCCTATTTTCCCTAACCCTAAACCTAATTATATCCCTAACCTTAACCCTGACCCCTTACTCTAACCCTAAACCTAATTATATCCCTAACCTTAACCCTGACCCCTTTCCCTAACCCTAAACCTAATTATATCCCTAACCTTAACCCTGACCCCTTACTCTAACCCTAAACCTAATTATATCCCTAACCTTAACCCTGACCCCTTACTCTAACCCTAAACCTAATTATATCCCTAACCTTAACCCTGACCCCTTACTCTAAACCTAATTATATCCCTAACCTTAACCCTGACCCCTTACTCTAACCCTAAACATAATTATATCCCTAACCTTAACCCTGACCCCTTACTCTAACCCTAAACCTAATTATATCCCTAACCTTAACCCTGACCCCTTACTCTAACCCTAAACCTAATTATATCCCTAACCTTAACCTTAACCCTGACCCCTTTCCCTAACCCTAAACCTAATTATATCCCTAACCTTAACCCTGACCCCTTACTCTAACCCTAAACCTAATTATATCCCTAACCTTAACCCTGACCCCTTACTCTAACCCTAAACCTAATTATATCCCTAACCTTAACCCTGACCCCTTACTCTAAACCTAATTATATCCCTAACCTTAACCCTGACCCCTTACTCTAACCCTAAACCTAATTATATCCCTAACCTTAACCCTGACCCCTTACTCTAACCCTAAACCTAATTATATCCCTAACCTTAACCCTGACCCCTTACTCTAACCCTAAACCTAATTATATCCCTAACCTTAACCCTGACCCTTTACTCTAACCCTAAACCTAATTATATCCCTAACCTTAACCCTGACCCCTTACTCTAACCCTAAACCTAATTATATCCCTAACCTTAACCCTGACCCCTTACTCTAACCCTAAACCTAATTATATCCCTAACCTTAACCCTGACCCCTTACTCTAACCCTAACCCTAATTATATCCCTAACCTTAACCCTGACCCCTTACTCTAACCCTAAACCTAATTATATCCCTAACCTTAACCCTGACCCCTTACTCTAACCCTAAACCTAATTATATCCCTAACCTTAACCCTGACCCCTTACTCTAACCCTAAACCTAATTATATCCCTAACCTTAACCCTGACCCCTTACTCTAACCCTAAACCTAATTATATCCCTAACCTTAACCCTGACCCCTTACTCTAACCCTAAACCTAATTATATCCCTAACCTTAACCCTGACCCCTTACTCTAACCCTAAACCTAATTATATCCCTAACCTTAACCCTGACCCCTTACTCTAACCCTAAACCTAATTATATCCCTAACCTTAACCCTGACCCCTTACTCTAACCCTAAACCTAATTATATCCCTAACCTTAACCCTGACCCCTTACTCTAACCCTAAACCTAATTATATCCCTAACCTTAACCCTGACCCCTTACTCTAACCCTAAACCTAATTATATCCCTAACCTTAACCCTGACCCCTTACTCTAACCCTAAACCTAATTATATCCCTAACCTTAACCCTGACCCCTTACTCTAACCCTAAACCTAATTATATCCCTAACCTTAACCCTGACCCCTTACTCTAACCCCTAACCATAATTGTATCCCTAAACCTAACCCCTAAGCTTAAAATAGCCTTTGCCCTCATGCAGATATGGCAGATGTCCCCATGAGAGACAGTTGTCCTTGCTTAACAATCCTTGTGGGGTCTTTTGGAGATTTTAGGTCCCCACAAGGATAGAAGAACCAACACACACACACACACACACACACACCAGAGACACACACACTCACACACTCACACACACTTAAGTAAATAGGCCAGTGAGTGGAGAATGCACAGTGCCTGAGGATGTGATCTAGTACTGGAAATGTGTGCTGAAAAACCTAGCTGCTCTCCCTCACAGGCCTTGTTCTGGGATTTGAAATCCCTCTGACTGTATGCTAAAGAGAATCCCTGAAGTGTTTTTAAGTGCTTCTAAAATCCCAGAAATGTTGTATTTTATCATGGAATTTGCTGTAGATAATCGAAGCTGGCTCCAAACTGCAGTGTGGTAATTGTGCTATTTAAGGAAATGAGTTGGTCCTGTTAGGGTTGTATTGCTCGGTCAAAAGTCGTCTCTCAGCCTGTATCAGGGATCGCTTCCCTCTCATCAGACAGAGAGAGAGGTAAAGGGATGGAGAGAGACTGAGCGAGGGAGAGGGAGAAGAGGGATTGAGAAGGAGGAAAAGAGTGAGAGAGAACACTTCTATACTTCTGCCATGCACAAATGGAAAGTGGATGTAGATGCCCAGCCTTCAGGGAAGAATAAGGGTATTTGTCTTCTTTTGGACTTCAGTTAATGCAATTGAAACTGGTTTTATGCATGCTGTGGAGCTTTAACTCCTGCTATAAAATGAGGTCATTGTCAGAAATGTATTAGACTATCCAAAGAGAGAGGGTGTTGACTCTGTCTATTCCGCAGGAGGGTGGCTGCTTTACTGCTATATCTCCCAGGCTCTACCACACTCATATCACATTGTTATTAGGTAACATACCAACGACAACACATGTTTGGGGACTATATAAATGCATGGTATGGTGTATGGTATTGGCAGTGTTTGAATGTCGCTTTTGAGTGCATGTGGGTGCATACAATACAAGAAACTGTTGGTTTCTAGAATGATTGATCTATCCCATTCTCAGTCGCCAGCTAGTTGGTTTTTGCAATGCTGTGTGACTGCTGTGCTCCTGCAGTGTGATAGCTTTGGACTCTACCTTCCCTGGGAGGTGAGGCGACCGTGGATTTTAAGCAGCCAGACCAAATACCCAGGCTAGGCAGTCTCCTTTATAGCTTTCTCCTTGGAGTGCCTTAGAGTTTATTATGACACTGCCATCTTCACAGAGACACAGTTTGTTGTTTTTTAGAGGTGCTTTCCCACAGCACAGTGGTCACAGGAATATACAGTGCCTTGCAAAATATTCATCCCCTTTGTTGTTTTTCCTATTTTATTGCATTACAACCTGTAATTTAAATTTATTTTTATTTGGATTTCATGTAATGGACAGACACAAAATAGCCCAAATTGGTGAAGTGAAGTGAAACAAATTACTTGTTAAAAAAAATAAAAATATATAAATAAATGAAAAGTGGTTCGTGCATATGTATTCACTAGCGGTTGACCGATTATGAGTTTTCAACGCCGAAACCGATACCGATTATTGGAGGACCAGAAAAAGCCGATACCGATTAATCGGACAATTTTTTACATTTATTTGTAATAATAACAATTACAACAATACTGAATGAACACTTATTTTAACTTTATATAATACATCAATAAAATCAATTTAGCCTCAAATAAATAATGAAACATGTTCAATTTGGTTTAAATAATGCAAAAACAAAGTGTTGGAGAAGAAAGTAAAAGTGCAGTATGTGCCATGTAAGAAAGCTAACGTTTAAGTTCCTTGCTCAGAACATGAGAACATATGAAAGCTGGTGGTTCCTTTTAACATGAGTCTTCAATATTCCCAGGTAAGAAGTTTTAGGTTGTAGTTATTATAGGAATTATAGGACTATTTCTCGCTATACCATTTGTATTTCATATACCTTTGACTATTGGATGTTCTTATAGGCACTTTAGTATTGCCAGTGTAACAGTATAGCTTACTTTCCTCTTCTCGTCCTTACCTGGGCTTGAACCAGGAACACATCGACAACAGCCACCCTCGAAGCATCGTTACCCATCGCTCCACAAAATTTGCGGGGGGAATAACAAAGTCTCAGAGCGAGTGACATCACCGATTGAAACGCTATTAGCGCGCACCCCGCTAACTAGCTAGCCATTTCACATCGGTTACACCAGCCTAATCTCGGGAGTTGATAGGCTTGAAGTCATAAACAGCTCAATGCTTGAAGCATTGCGAAGAGCTGCTGGCAAAACGCACGAAAGTGATGTTTGAATGAATGCTTACAAGCCTGCTGCTGCCTACCATCGCTCAGTCAGACTGCTCTATCAAATATCAAATCATAGACTTAATTATAACATAATAACACACAGAAATACGAGCCTTTGGTCATTAATATGGTCGAATCCGGAAACTATCAATTCGAAAACAAAACGTTTATTCTTTCAGTGAAATATGTAACCGTTCCGTATTTTATCAAACGGGTGGCATCCCTAAGTCTAAATATGGCTGTTACATTGTACAACCTTCAATGTTATGTCATAATTATGTACAATTCTGGCAAATTAATTACGGTCTTTGTTAGGAATAAATGGACTTCACACAGTTCGCAACGAGCCAGGCGGCCCAAACTGCTGCATATATCCTGACTGCTTGCACGGAACGCAAGAGAAGTGATACAAATTCCCTAATTATAAGAAATTCATGTTAGCAGGAAATATTAACTAAATATGCAGGTTTAAAAATATATACTTGTGTATTGATTTTAAAGAAAGGCATTGATATTTATGGTTAGGTTTGGTGCAACGACAGTGCTAAATCATCACCCGTTTGGCGAAGTAGGCTGTGAGTCGATGAGAAATTTACAGGCACCACATCGATTATATGCAACGCAGGACACGCTAGATAAACTAGTAATATCATCAACCGTGTGTAGTTAACTAGTGATTATGTGAAGATTGATTGTTTTTTATAAGTTTAATGCTAGCTACCAACTTACCTTGGCTTCTTGCTGCCTTCGCATTACAGGTAGTCAGCCTGCCACGCAGGCTCCCCGTGGAGTACAATGTAAGGCAGGTGGTTAGGGCGTTGGACTAGTAACCGGAAGGTTGCAAAAACAAATCCACTAGCTGACAAGGTAAAAATCATTCTGCCCCTGAACAATGCAGTTATCCCACCGTTCCTAGGCCGTCATTGAAAATAAGAATGTGTTCTTAACTGACTTGCCTAGTTAAATTAAGGTGATAAAAAAAATACTGATTTCCAGAAATACTGATTTACAATTGTTATGAAAACTTGAAATCGGCCCTAATTAATCGGCCATTCCGATTAATCGGTCGACCTTCTAGTATTCACCCCCTTTGCTATGAAAACCCTAAATAAGATCTGGTGCAACCAATTACCTTCAGAAGTCACATAATTTGTGAAATAAAGTCCACCTGTGTGCAATCCAGGTGTCACATGATCTGTCACATAATCTCAGTATATATACACCTGTTCTGAAAGGCCTCAGAGTCTGCAGCACTACTAAGCAAGGGGCACCACCAAGCAAGCAGCACCATGAAGACCAAGCAGGTCAGGGACAAAGATATGGAGAAGTACAGATCAGGGTTGGGTTATAAAACAATTTCCGTAACTTTGAACATCCCACAGAGCACCATTAAATCCATTATTAAAATATGGAAAGTATATGGCACCACCTGCCAAGAGAGGGCCACCCACCAAAACTCATGGACAAAGCAAGGAGAGCATTAATCAGAGAGGCAACAAAGAAACCAAAGATAACCCTGAAGGAGCTGCAAAGCTCCACAGCGGAGATGGGAGTATCTGTCCATAGGACCACTTTAAGCTGTACACTCCACAGAGTTGGGCTTTACGGAAGAGTGGCTAGAAAAAAGCCATTGTTTAAAGAAAAAAATAAGCAACCACGTTTGGTGTTCGCCAAAAGGCATGTGGGAGACTCCCCAAACATATTGAAGAAGGTACTCTGGTCAGATGAGACTAAAATGGAGCTTTTTGGCCATCAAGGAAAATGCTATGTCTGGCGCAAACCCAACACCTCTCATCACCCAGAGAACAACATCCCCACAGGGAAGCATGGTGGTGGCAGCATCATGCTGTGGGGATGTTTTTCATCGGCGGGGACTGGGAAACTGGTCAGAATACAGGGAAATCCTTGAGGGAAACCTGTTTCAGTCTTCCAGAGATTTGAGACTGGGACGGAGATGCACCTTCCAGCAGGACAATGACCCTAAGCATACTGCTAAAACAACACTTGAGTTGTTTAAGGGGAAACATTTAAATGTCTTGGAATGGCCTAGTCAAAGCCCAGACCTCAATCCAATTGAAAATCTGTTGTATGGGCCTCCCGGGTGGCGCAGTGGTTAAGGGCGCTGTACTGCAGCGCCAGCTGTGCCATCAGAGACCGGGAGGTCCGTGGGGCGACGCACAATTGGCCTAGCGTCGTCCGGGTTAGGGAGGGCTTGGTCGGTAGGGATGTCCTTGTCTCATCGCGCACCAGCGACTCCTGTGGCGGGACGGGCGCAGTGGGCGCTAACCAAGGTTGCCAGGTACACGGTGTTTCCTCCGGCACATTGGTGCGGCTGGCTTCCGGGTTGGATGTGCGCTGTGTTAAGAAGCAGTGCGGCTGGTTGGGTTGTGTATCGGAGGACGCATGACTTTCAACCTTCGTCTCTCCCGAGCCCGTACGGGAGTTGTAGCGATGAGACAAGATAGTAGCTACTACAACAATTGGATACCACGAAAAAGGGGTAAAAAAAAAAAATTCTGTGGTATGACTTAAAGATTGCTGTTCACCAGCGGAACCATCCAACTTGAAGGAGCTGGAGCAGTTTTTCCTTGAAGAATGGGCAAAAATCCCAGTGGCTAGATGTGCCAAGCTTATAGAGACATACCCCAAGAGACTTGCAGCTTTAATTGCTGCAAAAGGTGGCTATACAAAGTATGCACTCAAGTGTTCTGTTTTTTTTGGTCTTATTTCTTGTTTGTTTCATAATAAAACATATGTTGCATCTTCAAAGTGGTAGGCGTGTTGTGTAAATCAAAAAATACAATCCTCCAAAAAATCAATTTGAATTCCAGGTTGTAATGCAACAAAATAAGAGTGCTTTGTGTTTGTAGTGCACTGTGTTTGGTCTGCAGTGCATTGTGTTTGTAGTGCATTGTGTTTGTAGTGCATTGTGTTTGTAGTGCATTGTGTTTGTAGTGCATTGTGTTTGTAGTGCATTGTGTTTGTAGTGCACTGTGTTTGGTCTGCAGTGCATTGTGTTTGGTCTGTAGTGTTCTGTGTTTTGTCTGCAGTGCATTGTGCTTGGTCTGTAGTATATCGTGTTTGGTCTGCAGTGCATTGTGTTTGGTCTGTAGTGCATTGTGTTTGGTCTGCAGTGTACTGTGTTTGGTCTGTACTGTACCGTGTTTGGTCTGCAGTGCATTGTGTTTGGTCTGAGGTGCATTGTGTTTGGTCTGCAGTGTACTGTGTTTGGTCTGCAGTGCATTGTGTTTGGTCTGAGGTGCATTGTGTTTGGTCTGTAGTGTACTGTGTTTGGTCTGGAGTGCATTGTGTTTGTTCTATAGTGTACTGTGTTTGGTCTGTAGTGCATTGTGCTTGGTCTGTAGTGTACTGTGTTTGGTCTGTAGTGCATTGTGCTTGGTCTGTAGTGCATTGTGTTTGGTCTGTAGTGTACTGTGTTTTGGTCTGTAGTGCATTGTGTTTGGTCTGTAGTGTACTGTGTTTGGTCTGGAGTGCATTGTGTTTGGTCTGTAGTGTACTGTGTTTGGTCTGGAGTGCATTGTGTTTGGTCTGCAGTGGTAGTGGACGTGAGGACATGAGTCCAGTCTGGTTTAGAATTTATTTGATCCTTTAAATCCCTCAACTCAGGAAAATTTCACAATATCAACATACTGTACATACTTACTGTACATACTCACTCTAAGGATTCTAACTCCCAGCCTTTATCACTGTGAATGACTGTGTGTCTGTGTCAGCACCTGTTACCCCATGAAGCTGTTGGTGTGTGTGCGTGTGTGTCACACGTGTGCAGGATTGAGAGGCCTAGCTGGCTGGCTGCTCCAGTGGCCAACTGAACTGAACTGCCATTGAGTCGATGTATCCTTGATGTGGCAGAGCCTCTTGTCTGCGCTAATCCCTGAAAAACACAAGTGTGTGTGTGTGTCTGTGTGAATGATGTGGAGGCCTGGCGTCTTGCAGGAGCGGGTAGGTGTTTGTGTGTGTGTGGCGGCAGCTGTCTGTGAGGTCACTGTGTCAGGCATGGAATGCAGTACAGTGTAAAAAGCGCAAAGTGTTCTCACTCAGGGCCTTGCATGAAAAGCAAGCAGAGCCACACTGGAAACAGCAGCACTCCAGCAGCAGCCATCAGTGCAAAGCCTCACAGCCAGCCTCACAGCCAGCCTCACAGCCAGCCTCACAGCCAGACTCCCAGCCAGCCTCACAGCTCCCCTCACAGGCAGCCTCACATCCAGCCTCATAGCCAGCCTCACAGCCAGACTCCCAGCCAGACTCCCAGCCAGCCTCACAGCTCCCCTCACAGGTAGCCTCACAGCCAGCCTCCCAGCCAGACTCCCAGCCAGCCTCACAGCTCCCCTCACAGGTAGCCTCACAGCCAGCCTCACAGCCAGCCACACAGCCCGCCTCACAGGCAGCCTCACAGCCAGTCTCACAGCCTTACCATTACAGCTGTATGGCCTTATGGCCTCCAGCCTGCCCCAGAGCCCAGCCTGCCCAGAGCCCAGCCTGCCCAGAGCCCAGCCTAACAGAGATATCAATGTGTTTCACCACAAAAATACACTCTATGAATCTTATCAAAACATACACAATATAAATATATGTACAGTATGTCCCTCACTTAACCCTTGCTTTTCACATGTGGTTAGTTTGGTCGCAAATTCTCCCATTAAATCTCCTTCCAATAATCACAAAAAACTGAACATGAACCCTATAAAATAACGACACACTGTCTGCTTCCTAACCCTGTTTTTCAACACTAATTTGCAAACTGTTAGGAAAGGGACCATTTCCTCCAGTATCCATGCACGTTGTAAATATGGTATTGGAACTGACCCTGTACATAGCTTACTTACTTTATTGTGTTCTTCTTGTTTTATATTTTGTGTGCTTTTGCTCTACCTTGGTATTTTTAGTGCTACATTGATATTGATACTTGATATTATATTGATACTGGATATTGATACTGCATTGTTGGGTTTGGAGCTGGCAAGAAAGGCATTTCACTGTACTCGTGCACGTGACATTAAAACTTGAAACTGAAAATAGTTTTAATCTTTCAAATTGCATATTTAACAGTTGTATTGTTTTGCTGTCTTTGTCAGCTCTTTATTTCCCAGTGAAGACACTATTTATTTCCCTCCCCCCTTGTCCCTCCCTGACGGAGGCACTCGTTGCTTTGGGACATTTATACCAGATTGACTTGTGTTGCTGCTCATACACTGATTTTGCCTTCTCATCAGAAACACACTTCTGTTATGATGGGGTTTGCTGGGCTGGATTGAGAGGCTTGGCCCTGTGAACATACATACTAGTATGGCAGCTGGTAAGCTAGGCAATACTTTCTGACTCATCTCAGTCTGTCCTTCCTTCCCTCCCTCCCTCTCTCTCTCTCTCTCTCTCTCTCTCTCTCTCTGTCTCTGTCTCTGTCTCTGTCTCTCTGTCTGTGTGTGTCTCTCTCTCTCGACCTGTGAAATGCCAGTAGAGGAGTGTGAGGTGAATATGATTTGAACTATTAGTTCCTTGTCTGTAATAGAAGTTCTATGTTGTTGAAGTTTCTGAAGTAATCGGTTCTGATCTGCCGTAGGACGACGCAGCCCAGCGTGGTCCGGGTTAGGGAGGGTTTGGCCAGTAGGGATGTCCTTGTCTCATCGCGCACTAGCGACTCCTGTGGTGGGCCGGGCACAGTGCATGCTAACCAGGTCGCCAGGTGCACAGTGTTTCCTCCAACACATTGGTGTGGCTGGCTACTAACAATTGGATACCACGAAATTGGGGAGAAAAGGGGGTCAAATGTATTAAAACACTAATAAAAATGTTTATTCTGTATGCTTGGGAGTGCATAAACGGTATGTGTGTGCATACATAAGTGTTTGTTTGCGTATCTGCCATTGATAGACAGTAAAGGATGGAGTCTTTCCTCTCCTATGTGAGGTGTTGCCTGTGGCTTGCCTCCCTCACACAGACTCTGATATGACCTCCATGTTAAAGATGCAGTGTGTATACGTTTGCTTAAGTATGAGGCCCCAGTTTTGTGGCCGGTGCTGTAATTGATATGCCACAAGCAATAAATCAGTGTTGGCGCTGTGGCTCAGGGGCCGCTATCTGAGGAGGCAGGTTGAGCCCAGCCCAGCTGTCCGTCCGTCCGTCTACAACACAACCTGCCTCAGACTCCCTCTGCTCTGCTCCGCTCTCTGCAGCCAATTGATTCATTTCTCCTGCCTTGGATTTCCTCCGCCAGGCACAGCCCTGTGAGTTCAGGTGCATTACTGACTGACTGGCTAATAGCAGCCATCACCGACATCCTCCATCTCTCGGGGAAGGAAAAGGCATTGTTTTGCCATGAAGACTAACGACCACTCCATCACTATCCTGATTTCTCCTTATCCATCTCTCTTCCACTCAACTTCTCTCTCTGCTCTAATCCTTTCTTCCATCTCTCTTCCACTCAACTTCTCTCTCTGCTCTAATCCTTTCTTCCATCTCTCTTCCACTCAACTTCTCTCTCTGCTCTAATCCTTTCTTCCATCTCTCTTCCACTCAACTTCTCTCTCTGCTCTAATCCTTTCTTCCATCTCTCTTCCACTCAACTTCTCTCTCTGCTCTAATCCTTTCTTCCATCTCTCTTCCACTCAACTTCTCTCTCTGCTCTAATCCTTTCTTCCATCTCTCTTCCACTCAACTTCTCTCTCTGCTCTAATCCTTTCTTCCATCTCTCTTCCACTCAACCTCTCTCTCTGCTCTAATCCTTTCTTCCATCTCTTCCACTCAACTTCTCTCTCTGCTCTAATCCTTTCTTCCATCTCTCTTCCACTCAACTTCTCTCTCTACTCTAATCCTTTCTTCCATCTCTCTTCCACTCAACTTCTCTCTCTGCTCTAATCCTTTCTTCCATCTCTCTTCCACTCAACTTCTCTCTCTGCTCTAATCCTTTCTTCCATCTCTCTTCCACTCAACTTCTCTCTCTGCTCTAATCCTTTCTTCCATCTCTTCCACTCAACTTCTCTCTCTGCTCTAATCCTTTCTTCCATCTCTCTTCCACTCAACTTCTCTCTCTACTCTAATCCTTTCTTCCATCTCTCTTCCACTCAACTTCTCTCTCTGCTCTAATCCTTTCTTCCATCTCTCTTCCACTCAACTTCTCTCTCTGCTCTAATCCTTTCTTCCATCTCTCTTCCACTCAACTTCTCTCTCTGCTCTAATCCTTTCTTCCATCTCTTCCACTCAACTTCTCTCTCTGCTCTAATCCTTTCTTCCATCTCTCTTCCACTCAACTTCTCTCTCTACTCTAATCCTTTCTTCCATCTCTCTTCCACTCAACTTCTCTCTCTGCTCTAATCCTTTCTTCCATCTCTCTTCCACTCAACTTCTCTCTCTGCTCTAATCCTTTCTTCCATCTCTCTTCCACTCAACTTCTCTCTCTGCTCTAATCCTTTCTTCCATCTCTTCCACTCAACTTCTCTCTCTGCTCTAATCCTTTCTTCCATCTCTCTTCCACTCAACTTCTCTCTCTACTCTAATCCTTTCTTCCATCTCTCTTCCACTCAACTTCTCTCTCTGCTCTAATCCTTTCTTCCATCTCTCTTCCACTCAACTTCTCTCTCTGCTCTAATCCTTTCTTCCATCTCTCTTCCACTCAACTTCTCTCTCTGCTCTAATCCTTTCTTCCATCTCTTCCACTCAACTTCTCTCTCTGCTCTAATCCTTTCTTCCATCTCTCTTCCACTCAACTTCTCTCTCTACTCTAATCCTTTCTTCCATCTCTCTTCCACTCAACTTCTCTCTCTGCTCTAATCCTTTCTTCCATCTCTCTTCCACTCAACTTCTCTCTCTGCTCTAATCCTTTCTTCCATCTCTCTTCCACTCAACTTCTCTCTCTGCTCTAATCCTTTCTTCCATCTCTTCCACTCAACTTCTCTCTCTGCTCTAATCCTTTCTTCCATCTCTCTTCCACTCAACTTCTCTCTCTACTCTAATCCTTTCTTCCATCTCTCTTCCACTCAACTTCTCTCTCTGCTCTAATCCTTTCTTCCATCTCTCTTCCACTCAACTTCTCTCTCTGCTCTAATCCTTTCTTCCATCTCTCTTCCACTCAACTTCTCTCTCTGCTCTAATCCTTTCTTTCATCTCTTTTCTCTTGAAACATCTTCAGTGTCTAATTCAGTCTCCTCCAGACATTAAACAGCCAATTCAGTCAACGCACAGTCATATGTTGGTTCAGGGATAACGTTTATTTTTCCGTTAAAGTGATAGAATGTTGTGATAGTTATGCACCTTGTAGATGGACCTGTGATCTATACTATCCTTTTGATATCTCTAGAGAAATATCTGAAAAAAAGTGTGTGTCTAATCACTGACCTGTGATTATAATGTGTAGTCATTCATGCTTGTGTGTGTGTGTGTGTGTGTGTGTGTGTGTGTGTGTGTGTGAGAGAGAGACTATGTAATCTGAAGCGTTTTATATCAGTAAGTGGGGCAGTGCGTGGTGAATGACTGAGTTGAGACGATGGTAAGTTTTGTGCCACAATGTGTCCGTTGTCTTGATGGGCTGGAGAACAGTGGGTTCATACAGCAGTGCATGATGGCTGACTGGGACTGGGACTGGGACCGACACTGGGACTGAGACTGGGACTGGGACAGAGAGAGAGAGAAAGAGAGAGAGAGAGAGAGAGACCTCTGCTTGGGTCTGTAATCTTTTATATCTCATTCTGGTCCTTTTATACTCTCAGCTTCATCTACTGCTCACAGTTGTACAGTGTAACATGTACCAGCGATATTATGAATTGCTTGATTATAAGGTCATGATACATTTACCTACTGTAAGTCATTCTGGATGGTGAACTGTCCTATCGCAGTACACAGTAGTGGATGTACATCGAGCTGCATCTTGCAACGCTGTGCCTGGCCCTCTGCAGTGCTGCAGGTGACGGTGAGGATCCCGGCAATGTGTGTAAAATATATATGAGGACGCACCATGGTCTGTCAGCCTAATGCTTTATGTTGAGTTAGTCAGACTCTGTCTGGCAGGCTGACATGCTCATCAAATGTTGTATAGGATTCCCCCTAAGGCCGTGTTGTAATTGATGAATGTTTATGTATTCTGACTTCTTTTTGCCCTCACCGCTCTGTGTGGCAGGCAGAGCTTTTAAAACCCTGTTCAGTCGATAGGGAGAGAGCGTTCCCTGATCCTGTCTCCTAATGTGTGTTCTTCGTTCTTCCTTTCCCTTTGCAGGGCTGGCGGCCGAGGCGCTGGGGTTGATGTTATAGACGACAGAGCAGAGACACAGAGCCCAGAGGACGCCAGGCCAGCGCTACTCCACCGTCCCTCCCTTCCTTTAGCCTGGTGTAGGACAGCCACAGCTTCAGTAGAGGAAAAGGAACGCAGACACACACCCAGAAACCTCTCCTCACCTAGCAGAGCCCAACATGACCTCCCACCCCACCCCACCCCTGGGAGGCCCTCTTCTTCCCTTCCTCCTCCTGCTGTCGGGGGTGTTCGCCACCACCCCCAGCGACCTCAGGTCCTTCTCCCCTCCAGAGGGGGGGCTCACACACCTGGTGGTCCACAACAAGACAGGTGAGGTGTATCTGGGAGCCGTCAACTGGATCTTCAAGCTGTCCAGCAACCTGACCAAGCTGCGCAGCCACGTTACAGGCCCTGTGGTGGACAACGAGAAGTGTTATCCCCCTCCTGGGGTCCAGTCCTGCCCCCACGAGCTGACCCAGATCAGCAACGTCAACAAGCTACTGCTGCTGGACTACGGTCAGAACCGCCTGATCGCCTGCGGCAGCACCTCCCAGGGAATCTGCCAGTTCCTCAGGCTGGATGATCTGTTCAAGCTGGGCGAGCCCCACCACCGTAAGGAGCACTACCTGTCCAGCGTGGCCGAGGCTGGCACCATGTCTGGGGTGGTCATCGGTGGAGACGCGGCCGGGGGCGGGGGAGAGGCCGGCAAGCTGTTTGTGGGCACGCCCATCGACGGCAAGTCAGAGTACTTCCCCACGCTCTCCAGCCGCAAGCTGATGGCCAACGAGGAGAACGCCGACATGTTCAGCTTCGTCTACCAGGATGAGTTTGTCTCCTCGCAGCTCAAGATCCCCTCGGACACGCTCTCCAAGTTCCCCGCCTTCGACATCTACTACATCTACGGCTTCAGCAGCGAGCAGTTTGTCTACTATCTGACCCTGCAGCTGGATACCCAGCTCACCTCGCCCGACGCCAGCGGGGAGCAGTTCTTCACCTCTAAGATCGTCCGTCTCTGCGTGGACGACCCCAAGTTCTACTCTTACGTGGAGTTCCCCATCGGCTGCACCAAGGACGGGGTGGAGTATCGTCTGGTGCAGGACGCCTTCCTCAGCCGACCCGGGACCAAGCTGGCGCGCTCACTGGGCATCTCAGAGCAGGAGGAGGTGCTGTTCACGGTGTTTGCCCAGGGCCAGAAGAACCGGGCCAAGCCTCCCAAGGAGTCAGCCCTGTGCCTGTTCACCCTGCGCCGCATCAAGGAGAAGATCAAGGAGCGCATCCAGTCCTGCTATAGAGGAGAGGGGAAACTGTCACTGCCCTGGCTGCTCAACAAGGAACTAGCCTGCATCAACTCAGTACGTTTTCCTTTCAGTGTGTGAATGAATGATAGTTCTGATGATGTTGATTTTGGTAAAGCACCTCTTTCTGAGTGAATTTTCAGTTTTTAGCTTCATGAATACAGAATGTGTGTGAGAGAGGGGAGAGAGGCTCTCTCTGGTCTGTCCCTTTAGACTGGAGCATACAGTATGTGCTGCAGGGAGGGAGGTAGAGGGTAGAGAGCTCCTGTCTGTAGGGGTCGACCCACCCCAGCTAGATCTCAATTAGAAACACTCTCACACTGACTCACACATCCACAACATTCTGTTGTTAGAACTCTGTTGTGACTCAATCAACTGAGTCACAGCGAAGCAGCTGACCTCATAGGCCTTTTCAGATCGCCGATGTGGAGATGTCTCGTTCTTTTCTTCCTCTCCCTCTGACACTCCCTCTATCTGCCCTCTCCCTCCTCTCCCAGCATCCCTCTCTATTCTCTCTCTCTCCTCCTGTCTCTTTATGGATGTGGCTACAGCCCTCTTCCCGGGCCACCCGGGCTGCTGTGTGTGGGATTTGTGGACCGTCACTCTGTTTGCTGGGAGTCTCCCTTCTCCTCCGGCTCTAATTGATTTATATAGTCCTGAGGCTGTTGTCTGTCGCCTGGTGTGTCATCCCTGTCCTCACAGGACTCCTTGCCTGGAGGCTGCAGACTGGGGTCGGAGCCGAGGCTGAGGTCGGAGCAGAGGCTGGGGTTGGTGCCGGGGATAGGGCGGAGGGGAGGCCTGCACAGGGACGAAGATTGTGAGCGTGCATTTCTGATGGTCTGATAATCACCTAGGCTAGGCTGGCAGGCAGGCTTCTCCTGCCCTCACAGGCTCACAGGCCAGGGGAAACACATAGGGCTCCCTTGGCTTGGCTGGGCTTTGTAGTGGTCAGTCTGCCATTTCTCATGTTATGCAATCCCGATAGTCTCCCTAATAGGTTTTCCTCTGCTAGGCACAGGCTAGCAATGCACAAGGACAGTCATATACCTCCAGTCACTGGAATGACTTGACATGGAGAGAGGAAGAGATGGCTATTGCATTATAGATGTAAGGGTAAGTGATTGTTGTGAGATATGTTCTCCTTTAAAGCAACGTTTAACAGTGCCTTGAAGCAGCTCTCATCTCACTGGGCCCAGCTCTCTGTCGTGGACGTGGGTGGGGTACTCGCTCTCTCGCTGTCTCTCTCTCGCTCTATCTGTCCTCTTGCGCTCTCTCTCTCTTTCTCTATCCCCCCCCCCCCCCACTCTCTTCATCAGATCCAGGATGAGAAGGAGGATTAGCCTACCACAGCCGTGGAGAGGAGAAGAGAGCAGAGTAGTGGGGGCGTCTTCTCTCTGTGCTGGATGCTTGGCAGACAGTGAGCAGCCAGCTCTCTAGCTTGTATTAATGGTAATAACCGTGGCTATTCTAATGACAGGCTGGGGGCAACCTGCTGAGGTAATGACGGCAGCATGTCTGACTGGTGCAGATGAAAAGATTACGCTCCTTCCTTCTGCTCTCTCCGACGAAAGTCCTCCATCAACACTCATTGCCAACGTCCAGCTTATGCATTATTCACCTGGACTGTGTCTGAAATGGCACCCTATTCCCAATGTAGTGCATAAGTAGTGGTCAAATGTAGTGCATAAGTAGTGGTCAAATGTAGTGCATAAGTAGTGGTCAAATGTAGTGCATAAGTAGTGGTCAAGTGTAGTGCATAAGTAGTGGTCAAATGTAGTGCATAAGTAGTGGTCAAATGTAGTGCCGGTAAGGCATGTTGGACATGCCAAACATTTCGGTCTCAGCCATGTCCTCACCTTCTGTTATTTAATTGTGCTTGATAACAATCCCCCCAAATCAGAAACCCCTCTGCCTCACTGCACCATACAAACAATTAATGTCACTTTCTGTCCCGAAACTACAATGACTTAAAGCACTGACACCGGGCTGAAATATCTATTTGGAACAGATGCAACAGAAATAGAGACAGGGACAGATGGAAAGAGAGAAGAGGAGAGAGAGAGGGACAGATGGAGAGAGAGAAGAGGAGAGAGAGACAGGGAGAGATGGAGCGAGAGAAGAGGAGAGAGGGACAGATGGAGAGAGAGAAGAGGAGAGAGGGACAGATGGAGAGAGAGACAGGGACAGATGGAGAGAGAGAATAGGAGAGAGAGACAGGGACATATGGACAGAGAGAAGAGGAGAGAGTACAGGGACAGATGGAGAGAGAGACAGGGACAGATGAAGAGAGAGAAGAGGAGAGAGAGAGGGACAGATGGAGAGAGAGAGGAGGAGAGAGAGACAGGGACATACGGAGAGAGAGAAGATTAGAGAGAGACAAGGACAGATGGAGAGAGAGACGGACAGATCGAGAGAGAGAAGAGGAGAGAGAGATAGGGACAGATGGAAAGAGAGAGGAGAAGAGAGAGACAGGGACAGATGTACAGGCATTGACAGGCAGTCAGACAGACAGACAGACAGACAGGCAGACTAGCAGACAGAAAGACAGACAGACAGACAGACAGAATAAGGCTAGTCATGCAGCACACATGATGTCTCTTTTCTGCTCACCATGACTGAGACACTATATGAGACTATGTATGATATGTAAATGAGATACACTACATGATTGTCCTTTATTACCATCTGCTCTGGTGCTTGTGATCGATCAAGGGCATGTCATGGGGATATAACGATGATTTTATACAGGCCTCATGTTTCATAGAGCCAGACAGCCTCTCCAGTTCGTTAGCACGACCTTGGACTCTATTACTGTATTGATGATCAGAGCTCCGAGATTATTTTACACAAAGACATTTACACCCATAATGAAGTTCTTGACCACCATTTGAACTATCTGTCATGGATTCTGACAGGTTTTGTCACTTCCAGTTGGAACACATCAGAGTCATAATGGAGTCAGCAGAGACCGAAGCTGCAGTTCAAACACTCCCAGTTTCAGACCGATGACTTGAGTGTTAGGTTGCTGCCTGCTTGCCATGTGCTGTTATGAGAGCCTTAATAATGTCACTACTAATGACAGCTCCATACAGGCATTATGGCCGTATGAATTCCAGAATGGCCCCAAGTGGCCTGCTGATGATTTTAATAGCTCACTCAAACTCCTCCTCCTTTCCAGCGATTGGCCAGTCCGTTGTAGTGTAATGCAATGCTGGAAGTTTGAAAGTTTCGGGTCACCTTCCATGCCAGCTGCGGGCTCATTTCCAAAACCATGTAATGTGCCCATAAAAACAACAGGTTTAGCATCGCTAATGAGCCTTTCAGCATGTCCTCAAAATACAGAAAACAGAACAAAATGGCCACCACCAGTAAAGCCTGTGTTCTTTGGAGGTGTGTAGAGCAGAGGCACGTCTTGGTCTGTGAAGGAGAAGCATTGCGATGCATAGCAGCATTCCCCTGCTCTGTGTGTATAAACAAGACTGTGTTTATTGTCTGGGCCAGGGAGAACATTTGAGGAAAAATGGCCTCCAATAACCAACAGAGCAGGATAAGAGAAAACCCAGCATTAGATCCTCACACTGAGTGCATAATTGTGTTTATTAATATTGTAACGACCCTGGGTTTATAAGCGCGGAAATGGACTCTTCCACACGAGCATGCTTTTACAGCACAGTCGATAGCATGCCGGACCTCGGGCTAGAAGGTCGAGGGTTCGAGTCCTGCTCCCTGCTGTTTCATTACAATATGAATCAACGTTGATCACTTTGGTGGGGGGGGTGACATGTTATTGTCTTTGGGGGTGACACTGTCTTCTGGTTCAATGTCTTTCCTCTGAGCCAAAGCTGCCCTATTGTTATCAGCTCTATTGTCTCCCTCTAAACCTCATTACGGCTGCTATTTCTCTAGTACATTCCTCATCCCACATGGAATGGATACTGTTAGAATGTTTCAAGGCCCTGTGCTCACGGTATATATGTTTTCAGATCAAGCCCTCCTGTCTTTGACATGCCAGTCAACCATAAACCTCACCCCATTGCCATGGTTAGGCAGCATTGCCATGGCATCCAAGGACAGGTCAACCATGAGGGTGTCTTGGGAAGCCGTCTCCCTCCCTTCCAGGCCATCAGATTATACAGACACACGGATAGACCAGGCCATCAGGAGAGGATGATGCTGTATCCTAAGAGACGTTGCTCCTCCGCTACACAGCTGCTGTACTAACTGGGAGAGATGGGAGCGCTAGCATCACTCATCCCAGTAGACATTCTCTTACCGTGTTATTCAAATGAAGCTGCTGGCAGTGCTAGATGTGTGTGCATTGAGAAGAGACCGTGTGCAATCTATCCCACACTAGAGATGCAATATCAAATCAATAACTCAGCTAGTTAACTGGGTCGTAGGAAAAAATGACCTCTCCCTCTCAACCTTTCACCGTCTGCAAAGTGTGTGTAGGTTGCAAATCTCCTAACGAGCCCAGGCTTTTTGTGCTCTGGATCTAATTGTGAGTGTAATTATTTATTGATGTGTGTTTGTGTGTGTGGTGTGTGTGTAGAGAGTGTGGGTGAGTGGGGGGCTGTTATCACTTCGAGCTATGGAGCTATTTACCAGCCGTGATGGTGAGTACAGCTGTATTTGTTGTTTCCTGTGGCGCTGTGTGATGAGATGGATCCAAAAAGCATTAGTCTATTTCATATTCAGCTGTAGCAGAGAGAGTGGAAACGCCAGGCATTAGGCCGTTCTGCTTTGAGAGGACTATTCCCTGGGACACGGCTGGGAATATACAGTCCACTAGCATCACAATCTCAGCCTCTCTCCCCATTCTTCCTCCTTCCCACAAAACGAAACCAGTGGCGATGCTTTGGATTTAAACTGCTGTCATCTACTGTAATGTTGGTTTGTCTTGAGTGGATGGAGAGCTTGCGGCAGCCTCAAACATTTGCTCTATCTGAAATTCAGAACATATTTTGTGTGGAGGGAGAATGTGGAGACTTGAAGGCTGTGTCATCTAGGCTTGGGCGGTATACGGTATATACCGGGCGGTATACGGTATATACCGCATACCGGGGTAATTGGAAATAGCCACCCAATGAATTTTCAATACCATTGATACATTTTTCACAAAATGAGAATATTTGTATCTACTTTTTAAATAAATACCTGCAGTGCAGTAAAGCAGATCGCATTCTTCATTTCGCCTATCACATTGTTTTACATTATGAAGCTTACCGTTGTATCCCAGCACAGTTGAGCCAGTCATGTGTGTTTGTAAGTAGCAGAAACAGGAGAAAGTGGGAGCAGGTGAGTCCAGCTGTGTATTGACAGGGGTCGCGTTTTATATTGAAAGTCAAGGGTGTTTTTTTGCTTCAATAGAGTGATCAGGGACGTGCGACTATCGTTTTCCTTCACAGACAATACATTAGTGCAACACATTCAGCAGAAAATGGCTTCATTTTCATCAGATGACAACAGAAGTGCCAGGCTATTTGGCTGGCAGCCACACAAGTAAATGAGCTGACAATGAAAAAGCATGGTCTTTTTTTGCAAAAACAATGCATGGCCGTCATATTTCTAATGTTTATCATAGAAAGTAAGTAGCCAGCTACATGAGAAACAAGTCTGGAGGAAACCTGCCACCATCCCTACGGTGAAGCATGGTGGTAGCAGCATCATGCTGTGGGGATGTTTTTCAGTGACAGGGACTGGGAGACTGGTCAGGATCGAGGCAAAGATGAACGGAGCAGAGTACAGAGAGATCCTTGATGAAAACCTGCTGGGGTGAAGGTTCACCTTCCAACAGGACAACGACCCTAAGCACACAGCCAAGACAACGCAGGAGTGGCTTCGTGACAAGTCTCTGAATGTCCTTGAGTGGCCCAGCCAGAGCCCAGATTTGAACCCGGTCGAACATCTCTGGAGAGAACTGAAAATAGCTGTGCAGCGACTCTCCCCATCCAACCTGACTGAGCCTGAGAGGATCTGCAGAGAAGAATGGGAGAAACTCCCCAAATTTAGGTGTGCCAAGCTTGTAGTGTCATACCCAAGAAGACTCGATGCTGTAATTGCTGCCAAAGGTGCTTCAGCACAGTGCTGAGTAAAGGGTCTGAATACTTATGTAAATGTGATATTTCTGGGGGGGTTTTGAAGTGTGTTTGTTATTTTGTGTAGATTGATGAGGGAAAAAACGATTCAATCAATGTTAGAATTAAGCTGTAACTTAACAAAATGTGGAAAAGTCAAGGTGTCTGAATACTTTCCCGAAAGAACTGTATATTTATATTTAGATTTGTATATATATTTTTTATAAATGTTTTCTCTAAATAAGCGTTGTTGTACTATTGAAAGTCGAATACATTGCATTTCAAACAGTCAGATATAATACTAATAATGAATTCAGGGCGTGCGAAGTTAAACCGGGCTAAATATAAGCCTTCCCCGACCATAAGACCCACTAATCATTTAATTATTGTCACGTTCTGACCTTAGTTCTTTTGTTATGTCTTTGTTTTAGTATGGTCAGGGTGTGAGTTGGGTGGGTTGTCTATGTTCGTTTTTCTATGATTTGCTATTTCTGTGTTTGGCCTGGTATGGTTCTCAATCAGAGGCAGCTGTCGATCGTTGTCCCTGATTGAGAACCATATTTAGGGAGCCTGTTTTCTATTGTGTTTCGTGGGTGATTATTTTCTGTTGTGTGTCTGCACCAGCCAGAACTGTTTTCTGTTGTGTGTCTGCACCAGCCAGAACTGTTTTCTGTTGTGTGTCTGCACCAGCCAGAACTGTTTTCTGTTGTGTGTCTGCACCAGCCAGAACTGTTTTCTGTTGTGTGTCTGCACCAGCCAGAACTGTTTTCTGTTGTGTGTCTGCACCAGCCAGAACTGTTTTCTGTTGTGTGTCTGCACCAGCCAGAACTGTTTTCTGTTGTGTGTCTGCACCAGCCAGAACTGTTTTCTGTTGTGTGTCTGCACCAGCCAGAACTGTTTTCTGTTGTGTGTCTGCACCAGCCAGAACTGTTTTCTGTTGTGTGTCTGCACCAGCCAGAACTGTTTTCTGTTGTGTGTCTGCACCAGCCAGAACTGTTTTCTGTTGTGTGTCTGCACCAGCCAGAACTGTTTTCTGTTGTGTGTCTGCACCAGCCAGAACTGTTTTCTGTTGTGTGTCTGCACCAGCCAGAACTGTTTTCTGTTGTGTGTCTGCACCAGCCAGAACTGTTTTCTGTTGTGTGTCTGCACCAGCCAGAACTGTTTTCTGTTGTGTGTCTGCACCAGCCAGAGCTGTTTTCTGTTGTGTGCCTGCACCAGCCAGAACTGTTTTCTGTTGTGTGTCTGCACCAGCCAGAACTGTTTTCTGTTGTGTGTCTGCACCAGCCAGAACTGTTTTCTGTTGTGTGTCTGCACCAGCCAGAACTGTTTTCTGTTGTGTGTCTGCACCAGCCAGAACTGTTTTCTGTTGTGTGTCTGCACCAGCCAGAACTGTTTTCTGTTGTGTGTCTGCACCAGCCAGAACTGTTTTCTGTTGTGTGTCTGCACCAGCCAGAACTGTTTTCTGGTGTGTGTCTGCACCAGCCAGAACTGTTTTCTGTTGTGTGTCTGCACCAGCCAGAACTGTTTTCTGTTGTGTGTCTGCACCAGCCAGAACTGTTTTCTGTTGTGTGTCTGCACCAGCCAGAACTGTTTTCTGTTGTGTGTCTGCACCAGCCAGAACTGTTTTCTGTTGTGTGTCTGCACCAGCCAGAACTGTTTTCTGTTGTGTGTCTGCACCAGCCAGAACTGTTTTCGGTCGTTTCTCCTTGGTATTTTTGTTATTTCCGTGTTCATACCACGCTGCACCTTGGTCCTCACCTTCTTCCACCAACAACGGCCGTTACAATTATTTTATCAAAATAGTCTAACCTGTTTTTTGTGTGTTTTTTTAACAATAATCACTGATCTTTCAAGTCTGTCTATGAAATGCTTTCTGTTCTTTCTATTTTCTTTTTTACAAATTGAACTACAACCATAATATATGAGCATACTGCTCATTCACTTATAATGACTATAGGCATGTTAGCCTGTCCACTTTGTATTTCTTAGAATGAGAACGAGTTGCCAATTACTTATATAATTGTGTTATTTACCCCCAAGCCATAAGACTGCTGAACAATTCATCAAAAGGCCACCGGACTATTTACACTGCCCCCCTCCATTTGTTTTGTACTCTGCTGCTACTCACTGTTTATTATCTATGCATAGTCACTACACCCCTAACTACATGTACAAATTACCTCTAACCTGTACCCCTGCACACTGACTCGGAACCGGTACCCCCTGTGTATAGCCTCGTTATTGTTATTTTACTGTGTTACTTTTATACGTTTTTACTTATTGGTAAATATTTTACTTATTGGTAAATATTTTCTTATCTCTTCTTGAACTGCACTGTTGGTGAATAAGCATTTTGCCGCTAGGTCTACACTTGTTGTATTCGGCGCATGTGACAAATAAAGTTTGATTTGGTTTATGCTTATTGCACATTTATAAAACAGACTGGACAGCCAACAAGTCTTTGGCTAAAATGCTGCTAGCGGTACGTTGTACCCCAATGCCGCGAGCGACAAACTGAGCATGCCTTTTCCAGAGTCAATGTACATAGCTACTCTCGTTTTAGTAGTGTCTGCTCTGCGCACGATTGGAGTAGTTGAGACATAATAAGGGTATCTTTAGAAAAGTTTACTTGTCCTCTGTTACAGTAAAATAATGTCTCAATCTGGTTTGGTGTCCATATGACTGATTATGTTGAACCAAACCTCAAAGGCAAATAGTGAGTTGAAACCACTTGTCAGAAAGGAAGATATGATCTCTCAACTTTGTTGGCGTGAGAGACAGGGGGAGCGGCTTTGTGTGTGTGTGTGTGTGTGTGTGTGTGTGTGTGTGTGTGTGTGTGTGTGTGTGTGTGTGTGTGTAAACCATAGAGGAAGATGCAAAGTGAGAGGTTTCAGTCTCGCTAAAATCTGTCCAAATTAGGCCAATTCTTTTCAATGGGCTTATTTTGGGCCTAAGCTTGTTGCCTGCCTTCCCACCTTTGGGACAACTCCTCCCATTGTTAAGGCAGAGACATGAGCATCTCGTCATTATCTACAGATCTCTGGTGTACATGGGAAGGTGCATGCAGACACATGGCATTTTACTGCGGTCATGAGCCATGACTGCCGGTGTGGCGGTATTACGGTCACTGCAACAGCCCCAATCAGTTATTAATGAAGATTACGGATTATAAATCTAAGTGACAGGGGTGCCAGGTAGCCTAGTGGTTAGAGTGTTGGGCCAGTAACCAAAAGGTTGCTGGATCAAATCCCCAAGCTGAAAATCTGCACCTGAACAAGGCTGTTAACCCACTATTCCCTGGTAGACCGTCATTGTAAATAAGAATTTGTTCTTAACTGACTTGCCTAGTTAAATAAAGGTTACATTATAAAACATGTAAATATAAAAATAAAAACATAGGGAAGAAAGCAGAGAACCTTAACAAGGCCAGAGTTTTCTTATGGAAACAATTTGTTGTTCCATGGCTGATGTTATGTGAAATGCAACAGTCTGTTCCATGGCTGATGTTATGTGAAATGCAACAGTCTGTTCCAAGATGGTTATGCAAACAGTATTTGTTTATGACCATTATTTTATTTGGCCAAGCCTTCCCCAGTCTCTGCCATGGCAGCCTCACAGTCATTATTCTCTCCAGTATAATACACAGTTTGTTATTTGTGGCTTGGAGGGAACTGACTCACCACATCCTCTCTGTCTCTGTTAGCATGAAGCTTCAGATTACGTCCCAGATGGCACCCTATTCCCTACATAGTGCATTACTTTTGACCAGATCCCTATGGGCCCTGGTGAAAAGTAGTTTAATAAATAGGGAATAGGTTGGAATTTGGGACACAACCTCAGTCTGTGCTACACTATGTTGTAGGGAGCAGCAGTAGCTGTAACAGCTAACTGTACTGCTCTGTTAGCATGTTACTCAGCTCCGACGCTTCAGCCTGAGCTGCTGTCATACAGAACATAGAGAGTGAGTAGCAGTATCTCCCAGCTCTTGTCTTCTAGAGAGGCTTCACCCCAGTCCTCCACCCAGAGTGAAAAGGTGTATCCCTGATGAGCCCTGCCATCTCACTCCCCTCTCCCAGTTCCTCTGTTGTCATGGCATTGGGGTTGGGGGTGCTATGGGATGTGGAGGGCTTTTTGCTGCCGTGATGAATGGAGTTTAATGAACTCCCTCTCCTCAGTGTAAGGAGAGAGAGGGGGGGGGGCACAAATTGACATTTTTTGAGAACTCATTAAGCCACAGCAGTTTGAAAACATCAACAGAGATTACAAGGGCTGTGTGTGTGTGTGTGCGTGTGCGTGTGCGTGTGTGTGTGACCTCCTCTGCCACCATGCAGCACTGAGAGCCCAACCATGCTGTGTATCGGTCCTAAACTCAGTCCAGGGAGGGCTTTAGTAATTAGATTAGAGTTGGCTGGGCGTTTTATTTCAGATTATACCGATTGTAATCCAAAGCATTTGCTTGGCCAACATGGTTAAAAGCATCAACTAACTGTGCTGTATTACATGAAAACATGATGTTTGTTTGATGGTAGCCCAACAGACACAGTAGCCTACACAGCCCTATGACACGTCCTCAGTGTTGAGTGGTCTCCACTAATTCCTTAGTTTTTTTCATTATTATGGGCCTATTTGTTCTTGTCTGTCACTAGGTAGTTTAGTGTTGTTATTATTATAACCCATAAAACATTGCCACAGGGCATTCTGCTATGAACTTCACCATGCTCTCTATAGACATCCAGGTGCAAAAAAACATCTACCCAAGGTGGCAACCAAGCTTCAGGCATCGTGACCTTTCATGTTTGGTTGATAGAGCCTGTTGCTAGGGAGAGGTGCGTTAGGAGCAGAATCTGTAGGGAGCAGTCACATGTTGGCTTCCACTGATACCCTGGGACGCAGCTAAACACCATCAATACCCCTGAGCCCTGTCAAAACAACACACACACACACACACACTCATACACACGCTTTTATGTACATTCAGACTTCAGGGTTAACGCTCAGACACACCAGTAGGATTGTGAAACGTTTGACTGCCGACGGTACTCAGCACCTCTGAACAGAGTGTCAGTCAATCTCTATTGTGTTCACACAGCAAAGACCGGCAGTCAATCTCTATTGTGTTCACACAGCAAAGACCGGCAGTCAATCTCTTTTGTGTTCACACAGCAAAGACCTTGGAAGTCGTCAGCAACTCAGCTTTGTTAAAAATACTCCAAACCAGAAGGTGGCAGTAGCGTTGTTTGGCAATGCATATCCATGCGTATTGCTTATTGTCTAGATTCCAAGCTATCTGCATTAACGTTGCTATTTTGAAGAATTCCCTTGTTGATACTAGCCAAATGGCCACAGCTAGATAACTACCTAGAAAAATGATGAATAAACAATTTAATTCACTGTCCATAATTCCATACAGTCAGTACCAGCCACATGTTTAGCTAGCTAGCATTAGCATATTCGCTAGCTAGCACAATATAGCTAGCTAGCACAATATAGCTAGCTAGCTAAGGACACTGCACTAACTTGCCAGTTAACACAGGCAGCTGTTTTATGGAAACTAGCTAATCCATTGTGATGACATTTTATTGACAATACTAGCTACATTGGTTAGCTAGCTTGGAGGAAGTATTTAGTGTTGTTTGCATTGCATCTGTGCACTTAGCTAGCTACCATCCCATAGCCTACAGAAGTGTGACTGGCTCATCCGTGGATGTACAGAGATAATGCCCTCTTTTCCTTTTTCTTTGTTGTCTCCTTGGCTGAAAGTCAAGTTCTTGGCCACTGAAGAGCATTGCGAGTATACAAGTAGAATCGGTAGGTTGGTCGCTACTGGGTCGGCACGCAGCAGGTACCGTTTTTGTTTTAGCAAGAGAAGGAACGGTCTCCCACTGTGATAAGTACCTATCAGCAGTCTATCGGCAGTGAGATTCCCGGTGGGTTTCATGCTTTAGAGGGGAAAGTAGAACCCCAGATCTAAGTCAGTAATGTTCAAAAAATGTACCTAAATTGTGTTTCCTACTCGACACATTAGGAGAGAGAAAGCACAGCTGCTTCCAATCCAATTGGAGGAGAAAAAGAGAGCACTCTGGTTCAATGGAAAGACTGTCTTGGCATGCAGAATACTCCTAGGATTTATAATAGTGCAGGGATACTATTGAGTTAT
>NC_034190.2:64010663-64068163 GCF_002021735.2 Oncorhynchus kisutch | reverse complement strand
ATTTCCAGACCCATCTCCATGGTGAGGGTTTAGAAAAGGACATGGTCTCCCGCATTGTCCTTTCAGAGGAACTCTGCTGTACACAGTTATGCCTGGCCTGGCTGGCCCTTGGCAGAGCTAGCACCTCTCACTGGGTGAAACATGAGGGGCGTCAGCGGGCAGGGCAGGGGGACGCGGGTATCGCCAACACTCTTGTCTCTACTAATGAGGCCCGTCTGGTATCCAGAATGGGAAGGGGTCCTCTGGTTCGGGAGGGGGGTGGGGACGAGGTGGGAGAGAATTTGATACTCAGAGAGTAGAATGGGCGAAATCAGGACTCAATGATAATGTCCTTAACATGGCCCAGTTTTTTTCCCTGAAAACCAAGTGTACCGATCTTCTCTCGCCAATTTGTAATTATTCTGTGTAAACCACTTGTATTTGTGCATTGTCCCTACATTTAAAGACTCCTTCCAGCGATATTTTAAAACTTTTACTGTTGAAAAAGTTTAATTACAATTAAGTACACACACTAAAGGGTAAAAAAATATGCTATGAGCAAAATAGTGTTTTTTTAGACACAACTGCAAACTTCAAGGAGTAGGTCATCTAGGAGTAGGTCATCTAGGAGTAGGTCATCTAGGAGTAGGTCATCTAGGAGTAGGTCATCTAGGAGTAGGTCATCTAGGAGTAAGGTCTGATGGGAATCCGTGATGTCATCTGCCTGCCCCCTTTCTTGAGGCACAATAGAGGAGCAACAGAGAACTACAGAGGAAAGCCCCCCCCCCCCCTTGTGCTATGTCATGACATACCTGGACCACCTTTTGAGACCTATTGCCTTTAGTTAAGTAAACAGGTGCTAAATAATGTGAAAAGGAGAGTGGAGTGCCACTAAGATCAATTCTGTTCATCAATGTACGCTACTGGTCAAAAGTTTTAGAACACCTACTCATTCAAGGGTTTTTCTTTATTTTGACTATTTTCTACATTGTAGAATATTAGTGAAGACATCAAAACCATGAAATAACACATATGGAATCACGTACTAACCAAAAAAGTGTTAAACAAATCGAAATATATTTTATATTTGAGATTTTTCAAATAGCCACCCTTTGCCTTGATGACAGCTTTGCACACGCTTGGCATTCTCTCAACCAGCTTCCTGTAATGCTTTTCCAACTCACACAAAATATATTTTGATTTGTTTAACGCTTTTTTGGTTACTATGTGATTCCATATGTGTGGAATTTTCTACAATGTAGAAAATATTCAAAATAAAGAAAAACCCTTGAATGAGTAGGTGTTTTAACCACTTTTGACCGGTAGTGCACATGTTTGTGGCTTTGTGTCTTCAGACAAAGGACGACTAAAGAATTCACCCGGCGGCATTCCTCCTTTCCATCCTCCAGTCTGGTCACATCATGGCTCAGATCACGCACATCTCCTTCCTTCCCAGAGAGCTTAGCGGCAGGCAGAGTGTGTATTGTGTGTGATTGATTGTCTCCTATGGAAGCGATATGTCTTCTAATGAATGAGGGATTCCTGGCACCAGTTAATTAGTGTTGTGTAAGAGGATGTGATGTGTTAGAGAGCTGGAGGTCGCTACGCTAATACGGGTGGTAGTGATTATCTTCTGGTTACATGTGTCAGTGCGTGTGAAAGATACCACCTGGTGCCCGCTACACACAGGTCTATCACACATACATCAATTAACCACTTTTCTTTAACAGTGACAGTGTGTGTATGCTGCTATTTTGAGGGTGATATGCAAATTTGGCCTATCCGTCACTCACACTTTCTTCTGCCCCCCTCTTCCAATCTCTCTCTCCTCCTCTCTGCCGCCCTCCCTCCCAATCTCTCCCTCTCGCCCAATCTCTCTCTCCCTCTCGCCCAATCCCTCTCGCCCAATCTCTCTCTCCCTCTCGCCCAATCCCTCTCGCCCAATCTCTCTCTCCCCTCTCGCTCTCTCCCTCCCTCCCTCCCTCCCTCCCTCCCAATCTCTTCCTCCCTCCCAATCTCTCCCTCCCTCCCAATCTCTCTCTCTCTCTCTCTCTCTCTCTCTCGCTATCTTTCTCTCTCCTCTCTCCCTCACAATCTCTCTCTGCCCTCTCTCCCTCCTTTCCAATCTCTCTCCCTCCCTCCCAATCTCCCTCTCCCCAATCTCTCCCTCCCCCCTCCCTCCTTATCTCTCTCTTTCCCTCCCTCCCAATCTCTCTCTCTCACTCCCTCCCAAACTCTCTCCCCTCTCCCGCTCTCTCTCTCTATCCCCCCCTCCCACTCGCGCTCTCTCCCCTCTCTCTCCCTACCATTCCAAATCCCTCCCTCCCTCCCAACATCTCTCTTTCCACCCTCTCCCTCCCAATCTCTCACTCCCTTCTCCATCCCTCATAATCTCTCTCTCCCCATCTCCTTTCCTCACAATCTCCTCCCCCCTCTCATCTCTCACTCTCTTTGTCTCTCTCTCTCTTTCTATCTCTGTCTCACTCTAACCCCCCCTCTCTGCAGCCACTCCAAATAGACGATAACTTCTGTGGGCAGGACTTCAACCAGCCCCTGGGGGGGACCAGTACCATCGAGGGTATGCCTCTGTTCGTGGACAAGGACGATGGTATGACGTCGGTGGCAGCCTATGAATACCGCGGCCACACTGTGGCCTTCGCCGGCACACGCAGCGGACGTATTAAGAAGGTAGGCCACTGGTGGATTCTGTGTGTTTGTGTGTGTACATGTGTTACCGACCTCTGGTTATGAGGATGAATTTAAAGTCTCTGACTCATTTCTTTCTGGTCACTGTTGAGCTGGAGCTCTAAGAAGCTGGTCTTTCAAAAAAAAGTTGTTTTTCTGAAGAGGACCCTCCCCGGAAACAAATGTTTTCCCCCTTTCCTAAGAGAATACGACATCCTCCACAGATCTAGTGCTCTTGCTCCTAGTTCTGGGATTCTAAGACTAACTGGAGTAGACCCACACATAGTGGGTTTGTCAATCACCGGCTTCTTCAGGCAATCGCTGTCGTGCTGTGAGCCACTGCTGTGCCTTCTATGGTGCTGTTCCTAGAGCTCTGGAGAACAGGAGAGAACAGGGAAAATTGGAAAACAGGGGAAAACAGGAGAGAGCAGGAGAGAACATGGGAGTAGAGGAGAGAAGAGGGGAGAACAGTAGAGAACAGGAGAGAACAGGGGAGGGGCCAGGACTAGGTGTTGGAGTCCTTCACTGCCAACAGAGAGGACTCTAGGACGTCTCTCAGATGGTTCCAGACTTTTAACACTGAGTAGAGGCTAAAAATGGCCTTGGTGGTGGGTTCCAGGTTTTGTCAGAACTCCATGAAAATCTGAGAGTCTGTCGATTTGACAGTATCTTTGTAGGGTGATTATGAATATATGAAATGATTAGGTCATTTTGTGTCAGATAATAGAGTAATATGTGACCCGTTTCAAGAAACTAGGGGTATGTCACACGTCACTACTTCACAGGAGAGGTATTTGAACATAATTTTAATAACAAGCTTGTCTGCCATCTGTAAATACAAATAAAATATTTAAATTACAAGCCTAGTTGGTTTAGCCACGGAAAAAGCCAGGAACCTTCCTGCTACCCATGATTGGCTGAGATAATGCATGGGCTGGACATGCCTAGAGATGTGTTTGGATTGGTCTGCCATGTAGCTTTCTTCTGTCTATAACATGAGCTGTTCAATATGTGTAGATAATCCTTGCTACCGCAGCATTTTTGACAGATATAATGTTAGACATGGAGAGCTGCCAAAGTGTTGCTTCTGCTCTCAACAACATTGCTGCCATGAATTTAGCAGGCGCTATCGGCAAAGATCAGTGGGAAAAAGTTGTGATGGACGACTTTCTGCACATCAGTGTGAACCGGAGTGATTTGACACAACAACGGGCCAAACAAGCTATAGCTAGCTACAAACCAAACTGAAAAGACACGCTGCCATGAAGCGTTCATTCATGTATACGGGTAAGAGTCTAGCAACATTTTCAGATACTGTATTATACGTTTCTGATTTTTTCAGAAAGTCATTTTCATTGTAAGTTAAAGCGTACTGCTAGCTAGTAAACGTTAGCTTGCTGGCTTGCTAGCTAACATTATGTGTATGATCTGTGTAATAATATTATTTGTATCTCAGAAAGCCATTTGAATTGCTAGTTATAGCCTAATGTTAGCTAGCTAGCTAACATTGAACCTAGTTGGTTAGCTTTAGCTACCTGCAGATTCATACTCCAGCATTTCATGCATGGTGGCTAGCTATGACAATCCATTTGAAATGTAGCTATAGGTTGGGATTATGGTTCATTGTTTAGCTAGCTAACATGTCTTAACAAAAGACTCCACTTCGCCAGATGATTATATGACCCATGAAGTTAGCTAGTTGTCTCTGGGGTGAATACACCAGTTTTAGTCTTAAAATCTTTGGTTGTTTACTGCACTACCTTTCTCACTCTGTTTAGCACATGGCCTCACATGTGAATCCTTAAAAATATGGGTGGAGAGGGTGTGGCTTAAGAAGGCTTAAGAGGGTGTGAACGATGTTGAATGGGTGTAGACAAAGAAGAGCTCTCCAGTAGGTGTACGTACCAAAACACTGAAGGGCCATTTTCTCAAAAGTGGAGTTACAAGTTTATCAACTTTCAAAGCCATTACTTTCCCATTGTTCCTCAACTGCAGTGTATGATACACCATTTCGTAGTCACTACTTTTATCTAATGTAAAAAAAAAGAACAATTTTTGCAACATAAGATGCAATTGAGGCGGTCGGTCACGTATGGAATGAATGCAACCACACATTCATACACACCAGCATGCACACCTGCATACACACTGATAGACACTGAACCATTATTCAGGCATTAATGCACACTAGTCTAGGTCTAGGACACACACACACACACACACACACACACACACACACACACACACACACACACACACACACACACACACACACACACACACACACACACACACACACACGCACACACACACGCCTCTCCTGTTTTGCTAAGTCGGCTGAAACCCAGTCCCATAGTCCTTGGTGCTGACCCCTGAGGTAGCGGTTGCTAGCTGTGGGTTTGGAGCGGTGCTTTGCTGTGGGCGTCTGTCTGCAGGCTGCAGCCGGTTGGCCGGCAGGATGCTGGAAGGGGATGTGGAGGCTGGGGGGGATGTGGAAGCTGGGGGTGGGATGGATCAGTAGATCTCAGAGGGAAGATATCCCTTCCACAATCGGAATCCCATTTCCCCTTTGCCACCATCTCTTCCTGTGTGGAGGCCAAGTGCTGGGTGGTGGGGCACAGGCTGCCGGAGTTATCACACACAGATCGATGTAGTGCTGTACATACAGGAACAGAGACTGTTGACTAGCTGGCTGTGGCTAGGGAAGCATAGTCATCACTGCAGAGCAGAACCAGTCCCTCCTGAAGCCTCTCTCCAGGAGACCCTGACATCACAGTGTCCTACCACCAGGCCATCACAAACGGCTTGTCCTCTCTGATTATATACACATATAAACTGCAGTCCAATTTCATACAGTGGCATCAATGTAATTTTCTCCTGATTTGGTTTTGTTTGTTGATATGTTTGTTTGGCTTGTAATTGTAGTGGTTTGACGGTCGGGAACAGCCCATCTGGGGCGGGCGGGCGGGTGGGAGCAGAGCAGTGCTTCTGTGTGGAGAGTGGAGAGAGGAGAGTGTGTGGAGGGCCCCCCGATCGTTGTTGGCAGTCTTGTTTTATTGCTATTCATTTGGAGTTAAACTGTGCGCCGTGCCCTAATGAAATGTAAAGTTGCAGTCTATTGATGGGAGGCTTTGGGGTCTGATAGCGGCTCATTGGAATTCGCCCAGTCCTCCCGTTGCTACGGCTGCAAGGCCCTTATTGACTCATCTGTATGAATATATAATCACAGGCGTAAATCTTAGCAGGCGTCAGAGGCAGCGGACGGCTGGACGTGTGCAAATGCAACTAGTCTAGTGCTGGAGGGGAAGTATGGGACACACCAGATGATGTGTGTGTGTTTGGGTAAAGCCTCCACACACAAGGATTCATATGGTATTTCTCTCAAATGTGCATACATTTGTTAACATCCCTGTTAGTGAGCATTTCTCAGTTGCCAAGATAATCTATCCACCTGATAGGTGTGGCATACAAAAAAGCTGACTAAACAGCATGGCTATTACACAGGTGCACCTTGTGCTGGGAACAATAAAAAGGCCACTCTAAAATGTGCAGTTTTGTCACACAATATAATGCCACAGATGTCTTAAGTTTTGAGGGAGCATGCAATTGGCATGCTGACTGCAGGAACGTCCACCAGAGCTGTTGCCAGAGAATGTAATGTTAATTTCCCTACCATAAACCACCTCCAATGTTGCTTTAGAGAATTTGTCAGTACGTCCAACTGGCCTTACAACCGCAGACCACGTGTATGGCGTTGTGTTTGCGAGTGGTTTGCTGATGTTGTGAACAGAGTGCCCCATGGTGGCAGTGGGGTTATGGTATGGGCTGGCATAAGCTACGGACAATGAACACAATTGCATTTTATCGATGGCAATTTGAATGCATAGAGATACCGTGACGAGATCCTGAGACACATTGCCGTGCCATTCATACGCCACCATCACCTCATATTTCAACATGATAATGCTCTGCCCAATGTCGCAAGAATCTGGAAGCTGAATTGTCCCTGTTCTTCCATGGATTGCATACTCACCAGATATGTCACCCATTGAGCAAGTTTGGGATACTCTGGATCGATGTGTGCGACAACATTCACTCAGGCCACAATCAACATCCTGATCAACTCTATAAGAAGGAAATGTGTTTCGCTGCATGAGGCAAATGGTGGTCACTCCAGATACTGACTGGTTTTCTGATCCACGCCCCTAACTTTTATTTTAAGGTATATGTGACCAACAGACGCATATCTGTTTTCCCATTCATGTGAAATCCATAGATTAATGCCTAATGAATTTGTTTAAATTTGTTTAGATTTCCTTAGATGAACTGTAACTCAGTCAAATCTTTAAAATGGTTGCATTGTTTATATTTTTGTTCAGTATAGAATGTGCTCATATGGTGTTGTGATCCCTCTCTGTAGGATCAGCCAGTAGAGCTGGGATCACCAGGTCACTGTCTGTTATTTAATAGGATTCCTTAGCTTCACAGAACAGAGCTGCTGCTTGTTCACAAAGACACAGAGAGAGGAACTACCACATCTCCATAAAACCTGGAAGTAGTCTCTCAGACAACCTGAGAATCACCCCTCAGCCCTCACAGCTCCTGCTAAATAGCCTCTCTCAGCCCTCTGAACCATTTCAACTGCCAAAGACAAAAGAGAGAAAATAAGGAAACAACAAATGCTGTCTGTTTTTTCCCCCAACCTGCTAGGCCTCACCTCCCCTCCCTCCTACCCATGTAAGATCCGAACGACTGGGCCAATCTGCATATGGCACTGGCCTTGTTACCGTGCCGACGGGCTGAGTGGCGTGTGGCTGGCCCTATCAGGCCGTCTGTTCAGCCTCAGTGGCAAGGCTGATCTTGAGGCAGTGAAACATGCAGAGACTCCCAATTAACAACTCATACATAATGGAGCAAGGCTCACTCTCTTCCTTCTCTTTCCCTCTCTGGTCTGGTTATATGCACTAGGACTAGGCAGTGTACACTACTTAGTATTTATCCTCCTCCACAGATCCTGGCCTGGGTAAGGATAGAGATATAGAGAGAGGGATGCAGAGGGATAGCGACAGCAAGGTTAGTCAGGGACCGTCCTACATGGACAGACAGGATACAAGCTCCCCAGTGACCAGACCTTTATTGACGTAGCGCTGATGCTAATGTAATATCTGCATCTGTGTCTTTACTGTCACTGAGAACCAGACTAATTAAGAGACATGATATCTAAGGTAATGTACCATGTGAATCCTAATTAACGAAATAGCATTTGGAAATGGTGATGATGGAGTCGCCGTATCGGAAGTGCTCCAGTGATGACTGCATGTTGTAAATGTCAGTTACGAGACTAATGGAAATGATGGATGCTCCCCTGGTGAGGAGCGTTTAACTAACGTTCAGCCTGCTGGACGTTGTCTCAATGTTGATCTGGTATATCGGGGATGGGATGATATCACTTTCAGATGATGGAGAGGAGAGGAGTTGGGATGATAGAGCGAGGAGAAGAGATTGATTCTCTCTTCTTTCCCTGATTCCCAGTAGAATGAGCACAAGGCACTGTGTAACAGCAGGGCTAGTTTGACTGGCTGGCTGTATGAGAGGCTGTTCAAGAGGCTATTATATCAGCTGCCTATGATATTACCACCATAAGTGGTAAAAGTGGCTGGAGAATTAACATCCTGTCTGTAGCATTATCTCCCTCTCCCCTCCCTCCCTCGTTCTCTGTAGCATTATCTCCCTCTCCCCCTATCCCTCTCCCCTCCCTTCCTCGTTCTCTGTAGCATTATCTCCCTCTCCCCCTATCCCTCTCCCCTCCCTTCCTCGTTCTCTGTAGCATGTCACCTTGAGCTTCTTCTCCTCTGTGGCGGCCTGGTTGCCCACAGCCCCGGTCCTCCAGAGAATTCCCTGTCAGAATAGCATGTCTCTCAGTATCCATGTGTGTGTGCGCGTGCGTGTTTGAATGTGTGTGTGTGTGTGTGTGTGCGCGTGTGTGTGGGTGCAGGAATGTGAAGCACGGGCCTACTGTCCCACTCTTTCCCCCACTGTTAACCCAGGCCCTGTGTGTCCCCAGGCACTCTCATTTGTTGACTTCTGCAACCGTAAACGCCTTGGGTTCATGCATGTTAACATCAGAAGCCTCCTCCCTAAGTTTGCTTTATTCACTGCTTTAGTACACTCCGCCAACCCTGATGTCCTAGCCGTGTCTGAATCCTGACTTAAAAGGCCACCAAAAATCGGAAATTTCCATCCCCAATTACAACATTTTCCATCCAGACAGAACTGCTAAAGGGGGCGGAATTGCAATCTACTGTCGAGATAACCTGCAGAGTTCTGTCATACAATCCAGGTCTATGTCCAAACAGTTAGAGCTTCTACTTTTAAAGATCCATCTCTCCAGAATTAAGTCCCTCATTGTTGCCGCTTGTTATAGACCCCCCTCAGCTCCGAGCTGGGCCCTGGACACCATATGGGAATTGATTGCCCCCCATCTCTCGTCAGAGTTCGTACTGCTACGTGACCTAAATTGGGATATGCTTAACACCCCGGCCGTCCTACAATCTAAGCTAGATGCCCTCAATCTCACAAATTATCAAGGAACCTGCCAGGTACAACGCCAAATCCGTAAACATGGGCACCCTCATAGATATCATCCTGACCAACTTACCCTCTGAATACACCTCTGCTGTTTTCAACCCGGATCTCAGCGATCATTGCCTCATTGCCTGCGTCCGTTATGGGTCCGCGGTCAAACGACCACCCCTCATCACTGTCAAACGTGATTCTTTGATCCACCTCTATGCAGACAACACCATTCTGTATACATCTGGCCCTTCTTTGGACACTGTGTTAACTTCACAAACGAGCTTCAACGCCATACAATACTCCTTCCGTGGCCTACAACTGCTCTTAAATTCTAGTCAAACGAAATGCATGCTCTTCAACCGATCGCTGTCCGCACCCGCCCGCCTGACTAGCATCACTATGGACTATGGACGGTTCTGACTTAGAATATGTGGACAACTATAAATACAAGCATTTCACTACACTCGCATTAACATCTGCTAACCATGTGTATGTGACAAATACATTTGATTTGATTTGACCTAGGTGTCTGACTAGACTGTAAACTCTCCTTCCAGACTCACATTAAGCATCTCCAATCCAAAGTTAAATTGAATCGGCTTCCTATTTTGCAACAAAGCCTCCTTCACTCAATCCAAACATACCCTCGTAAAACTGACTATCCTACCGATCCTTGACTTCGGTGATGTAATTTACAAAATAGCCTCCAACACTCTACTTCGCAAATTGGATGCAGTCTATAACAGTGCCATCCGTTTTGTCACCAAAGGCCATATACTACCCACCACTGCGACCTGTATGCTCTCGTTGGCTGGTCTTTTCTACATATTCGTCACCAAACCCACTGGCTCCAGGTCATCTATAAGTCTTTGCTAGGTAAAGCCCCGCCTTATCTCAGCTCACTGGTCACCGTAACAACACACACAGGCTCCAGCAGGTATATCTCATCCCCAAAGCCAACTCCCGCTTTGGCCGCCTTTCCTTCCAGTTCACTGCTGCTAATGACTGGAACGAATTGCAAAAATCACTGAAGTTGGAGACTTATATCTCCCTCACTAACTTTAAGCGTCAGCTGTCAGAGCAGCTTACTGATCGCTGCAGCTGTACACAGCCCATCTGAAAATAGCCCATCCAACCAACTACCTACCTCATCCCCATATTTGTTTTTGTTTTTCTGCTCTTTTGCACACCAGTATTTCTACTTGCACATTCTCATCTGCACATATATCATTCCAGTGTAAATTGCTAAATTGTAATTACTTTGCAACTATTGGCATATTTATTGCCTTACCTCCTTACTTCATTTGCACACACTGTATACAGATTTGTCTGTTGTGTTATTGACTGTATGTTTGTTTATTCCATGTGTAACTCTGTGTTGTTGTTTTTGTCACACTGCTTTGCTTTATCTTGGCCAGGTCGTAGTTGTAAATGAGAACTTGTTCTCAACTGGCCTACCTGGTTAAATAAAGGAGATTTTTTTGTTTGTTGACATTTTCTTCCACCACTGTTCTTCCACCACTGTTCTTCCACCACTGTTCTTCCACCACCACCACTGTTCTACATAACTCTATATATAGTCCTATCTAAGTCTACTCAGAAAGGGGAAGACTGTGAAGAGTGTGGATGCCTTTATAAAGTGCTTGCGGAGTGAACTGAATTAAAAGGCTACAAGATTTTGCACTCTGGGGAGCTGACATGGTGGTGTGGTAGGGGTTCTTGATGCAGACCGAGCTTCAGGACTCTGTGTGAGGTTGTCAGTTCCACTCCCAGGTGGGGTATTACTTGATATATTACTTAAGTGTCCTTGAGCCCGTCTGGCTTCCTGTGTGATATCCGTCAATAGAGCTAGATGGTGATATTAGTGAGCCGTACTGAATAATGACATTTTCATAAGCAAGCTGGTTGGGAGGCTGGTGAGAAACATTAATCAATTTATCAACTTGTGATTTGAATACACCTCTGCATGTACCGATAGCTGTTTAGCTAATCTAATATTTCCCCCCATATTCAGGCTCTTTAGTTGTATGTGGTAAGGGGAGGCTAGTGCTCCAGACACCACATACTGCAGTGATGTCTACTGTCAGGTGCCATGGGCCAAATCAAGCTGTCTATTGAACACACTGACTAAACCCTGGCATGGCGGTACACTTTGGTGTATGTGTGTGACCCGGAGATGGAACTCAAGGTGTGTGTGATCTAGGGAGAGGGCAGTGTTGATACGTACCCCTGACTGTGTTGTTGCAGCTGTGGCCTCTTCATGTGGGGGCAGTGCCCACCTGATGCCATGCACAGCTGCTGATTCATCAACGGCTTGCTATCCCCACATAACTGTACCCCCCTGACATCACACTCCCAACTACAGACAACTGTGTGTGTGTGTCCCGTTCCAGAGGAAGAGAAGATCAACTGTTCCCCTCACCTGCCCCATCTGTCTATTCTTCACATAAGCTATACAGTACACACAGCCTGTCGGTTTGTCTGCTTCGTCACATGTTCAGTCAGCCACAGCTTGGTGGGTATCAAACACTCACATGCATGTACGGCTCGTTGACATTGTAACACACACTCTTTAGCTAGCATGCTGTTATGAGAATTGGTTCAGCCAACAATAGCATGGCACATATGTCAGACAGCGACAGTGTTATATTCTACTGTACCCCATTGTTGTCCTGTTATTCATTAGACTACCTGTGAGTATTCAGACACTGTGTCCGACAGCATTCAGTCTGGACTCAGGAGAGGAGAGCATCCCTCCTATGTTATTAACCTCATATTGATAGATGGTGTCTGAGACAGCTGTTCTAGACGTGCTTCACAAACTTCTGTAGATTACTTTGTAGTGGCCCTGTCATCTTCCTATTTTATGAAACGCTTGATTAGCCTTGAAGTTTCCATCACCAAGAGAGACATAGGCATGTGGGTATTCTGGGATGACTGAACACACACATATGCTGATCCATGTGTCAGGGCTGAGCAGACAAGACTAGAGCCCATTGTTGATGGAGACGAGCCTGTAGATTTTCCACTCATCAGTTGTGTGATTATCAAGTAGACATCACATTTCTGGAGAGGCTTCTGCAATCAGAACACTGGGGCACTTGAACACACACACACACACACACACACACACACACACACACACACACACACACACACACACACACACACACACACACACACACACACACACACACACACACACACACACACACACACACACACACACACACACACTTAAACTCTACCTTTAGTTTTTTCCAACCTTCCCAAGCTCTGGTTCATCATTCTATTTGACTGTCAGTCCATAAGTCAGTGTGTCTATTTGTCGGTCTGTTGGTGGTTTTCCACAGTGCTTGGTGTCAGGTGAAGCTAGAGGTTGTGAGGTTGTGAAGTTCACACAACCCCCTTCACCTCCACACTTTCAGCTAGCTCTGGCCTTTGATCTGCTCTGCCTGCCTGCCTGCCAGCCTGCCTGCCTGCCTGCCTGCCTGCCTGCCTGCCTGCCTGCCTGCCAGCCTGCCTGCTGGGAGGAGTGATTGCTCCTCCATTGCATAGAAAAGAGAGTGTGTTGCTCTGCTCGGTGTGTCAAAAGACAGCCTGGAGACATTCAAAACACGTCCATAAACGGTAGCCATGGCGGCTGAAGCTTTTTTTTTCCGCTTTTGAACTTTTTCCACAGAGCTGGAAGAGGGAGGGCTGGCCGATTTAGCATTCCTCTGCAGCGGAGAGAGAGAGAGAGAGAGAACAATCTAAAAGATAACCATAGGTAGTATAATTCTCCAATCTGTTGGCCCTGACTGTGCCAAGAAGCTCCATTGTGCCTGAGACACTGACGGCGTTAGATTACTGAGCCTGATATCACAGTGCCACTCTCAGCCTCTCCATGGTTAAAAGAACAAGTGTTGTCAGCTCCCCCTCTCCCCCTCCCAACCAAACAATGCTCTACTCCCCAGGCTTTTGGTTCCATTGTGGTGGGAACAATGCGTTACAGCGGAAAGGCAAGCGAGTGGTGCGGTGAGTGTAATCTCCCTGTGCTGTGTTGTACTGTACTGTGCTGTGAGGAGGGGAGCGAGTCAGTGCAGACATGGGGACTGAGGCGGACGGCGGGGCTATGCTGGGGCCTCTTCTCTGCTTAATTAAAGCGCACAGAGACTTGGCAGGCTTCCTGACACAGCCCAGTCATGTGAGGGTAAGGTGGTTAGGGGGGAATGTAGGGTACTGTTTAGAGCCCCCTCCCTCTCCTCTCCGCTCTGCTCCTCCCCTATGGGTCATAGTCATAACGCGGCGGTGATGGTTCTGTTCTGTGTGGGCAATGTTATGGGTTGTGGTTTGGTTTGGTTGGAGAGGAAAGGGGAGATTAAGACTGAGCCGTCGCCACCTCCCTCTCTCTCTCTGGCCTTTGATCTGCTCTGCCTGCCAGCCTGCCTGCCTGCCAGCCAGCCTGTGCCACACACACATATTATACCCCACAGTTCACAAGAACAATTCATGTACTCCCCAGTCCCCATTTCCTATTGAATTACACTTACCACCTATTTGATTTGTCTGTGAAAAAAGCATGACTAGTTTGTAAATGTAGTGTACAGATTATTTGTCTGCAGTTTGTGTATGAATCATGGTTGGCCACCATGTTAATGCATAGGCACAGAGTGTACATCTGATTTACTGTGTGTGTGAGTCAGTCCCTGAGTCTCTCCGTCTGTCTGTGTGTCTTCATGTGTGTCGACATACATGTGTGTGTCTACAGTATCATATGTGTGTGCCTCTGGCGTCAGCTCCGTGCTCCCCTTACACACCCTCCCTCTCTAACTGGGATTAGTCCACTCAGGCCTGTCAGTGGGCTATGGGGCTGCAGAGCAGTGTGTATGTGGGTCTGTGTAGACGAGAGAGGATTGGGATGCTCCTGGTCACCATCTGAGCCAAGCACGAGTTGTTTTGGCTTTGATATTACAGAGGGGCCCTTTCTGCTGTGGGGTGAGAAGCGGTCAAAAACAGGGAGTGTGTGTCTGTGAGTGGGTGCAAGTGTTAATGTGCGTGTTAGTGGGCTCGTAGTAGAGATTATAGGGGAAGACTAGGGTTGTGACGATTATGACATTTTGGGTAACAATGAATTGTCATGCACATGGCCACGGTTATTGTCATAAAAAAAATTGAAAATGTTTTGAGCATGTAATGCATCATAATGCATCTTTGGAAACTGGCTACGACATACCTAATGAATACCACAACTACATACCTAATGAATACCACTACGACATACCTAATGAATACCACAACTACATACCTAATGAATACCACTACGACATACCTAATGAATACCACAACTACATACCTAATGAATACCACTACGACATACCTAATGAATACCACTACGACATACCTAATGAATACCACAACTACATACCTAATGAATACCACTACGACATACCTAATGAATACCACAACTACATACCTAATGAATACCACAACTACATACCTAATGAATACCACTACGACATACCTAATGAATACCACTACGACATACCTAATGAATACCACTACGACATACCTAATGAATACCACAACTACATACCTAATGAATACCACTACGGCATACCTAATGAATACCACAACTACATACCTAATGAATACCACTACGACATACCTAATGAATACCACAACTACATACCTAATGAATACCACAACTACATACCTAATGAATACCACTACGACATACCTAATGAATACCACTACGACATACCTAATGAATATCACTACGACATACCTAATGAATACCACAACTACATACCTAATGAATACCACTACGACATACCTAATGAATACCACAACTACATACCTAATGAATACCACAACTACATACCTAATGAATACCACTACGACATACCTAATGAATACCACAACTACATACCTAATGAATACCACAACTACATACCTAATGAATACCACTACGACATACCTAATGAATACCACTACGACATACCTAATGAATACCACAACTACATACCTAATGAATACCACTACGACATACCTAATGAATACCACAACTACATACCTAATGAATACTACTACGACATACCTAATGAATACCACAACTACATACCTAATGAATACCACTACGACATACCTAATGAATACCACAACTACATACCTAATGAATACCACTACGGCATACCTAATGAATACCACAACTACATACCTAATGAATACCACTACGACATACCTAATGAATACCACAACTACATACCTAATGAATACCACAACTACATACCTAATGAATACCACTACGACATACCTAATGAATACCGCAACTACATACCTAATGAATACCACTACGACATACCTAATGAATACCACTACGACATACCTAATGAATACCACTACGACATACCTAATGAATACCACAACTACATACCTAATGAATACCACTACGACATACCTAATGAATACCACTACGACATACCTAATGAATACCACAACTACATACCTAATGAATACCACTACGACATACCTAATGAATACCACAACTACATACCTAATGAATACCACTACGACATACCTAAAGAATACAACACAGCTTTGGTGACACCCCTGTCTCAAAAACAAAATAGTTTTTGACGGCTTGGAACTTTTAGAAATAATGCGATCATGCCATTCTGCTCGCAAAATAATGACCAACTCTACCCACTTAATGTAAAAATAAAAAAGCTATATTGGACAAACTATATCTACTTCAATATAATGATGAATCCACTCTTCTCATGAAGCTAATGTAGTAAGATGGTTATGACACCAAAAAAATATTGGTTTGCGGTTATTGTCCATAATTGTCGGTTACACGATTATATGATAATTGTGCGAGCTCTAGAGAACACATCCTTAATCCCTCTGCTGATGAGTGTTTCATACCAATCAGTGTTATACCACACACATTCAGGCTGCTCAGTATGTATACAACATTTGTGCAAGATGACTTAACTAGATAATTATTCTGTTGAGGATCTAACGTAAACAATGTCTTCAAGGGCGGGATTTCTCAAGTATTACATATTTCTATACTTATGGTTCTCATGTAAACATAGTCAATCGTTTTAAGGCTTATCCTATCAGTGCTGTAGCCTGTAGTGCCCATACCGTTGGCTGATCATTGACTCCCTCTCTGCATTCTGGGAAATAGGACGTTTTCTGAGGGGTTGAACGAAGTGCAGCTTGTGACCTATGAGATCAACTCCCAATCAGATGACTGCTCACATTCCAGGAGTGTCACAGGCATGCGCATGCTCGTACACACACACACACACACACACACACACACACACACACACACACACACACACACACACACACACACACACACACACACACACACACACACACACACACGAAACTTCTTGGAGTAACCCTGGATTGTAAATTGTAATGGTCAAAACATATTGATACAACAGTAGTTAAGATGGGGAGAAGTCTGTCCATAATAAAGCGCTGCTCTACCTTCTTAACAGCACTATCAACAAGGCAGAACCTACAGGCCCTAGTTTTGTCACACCTGGACTACTGTCCGGTCATGAGGTCAGGTGCCACAAAGAGGGAGTTAGGAAAATTACAGTTGGCCCAGAACAGGGCAGCACGCCCTTAAATGTACACGAGCTAACATTAATAATATGCATGTCAATCTCTCCTGGCTTAAAGTTGAGGAGAGATTGACTTCATCACTACTTGTATTTGTAATAAGTATTGACATGTTGATTGCACTGAGCTGTCTGTTTAAACTACTAGCACACAGCTCAGACACCCATACATACCCCACAAGACATGTCCAGAACAGACTATGGGAGGCATGACTTCATGGAACTCTATTCCACACCAAGTAACTCATGCAATCAGTAAAATCAATTTGAAAAAACAGATAACAATACACCTTATGGAACAGCAGGGATTGTGAAGAGACACACAGGCACAGACACACGCATACACACACACACACACGATAACATCCGCACTATACACACACGTACACATGGATTCTGTGTTGTAGGTATGTGGTAGTAGAGTAGTATCCTGAGGGTGTTGTGAAATCTGTTGTGGAATGTAATGCAATGTTTTTAATTGTATATACAGTGCCTTGCGAAAGTATTCGGCCCCCTTGAACTTTGCGACCTTTTAATAATAATTTTGCACGCCCTATTTTTCAGTTTTTGATTTGTTAAAAAAGTTTGAAATATCCAATAAATGTCGTTCCACTTCATGATTGTGTCCCACTTGTTGTTGATTCTTCACAAAAAAATATATATATTTTTTTGTTTTATATCTTTATGTTTGAAGCCTGAAATGTGGCAAAAGGTCGCAAAGTTCAAGGGGGCCGAATACTTTCGCAAGGCACTGTAACTGCCTTAATTTCATTGGACCCCAGCTGCCTTGTCAGCAGCTATAGTAAATACAAACCTAACCCTTACGCTGACCTTAACCCCAAACCTAACTCTTACGCTGACCTTAACCCCAAACCTAACTCTTACGCTGACCTTAACCCAAAACCTAACTCTTACGCTGACCTTAACCCAAAACCGAACTCTTACGCTGACCTTAACCCCAAACCTAACTCTTACGCTGACCTTAACCCAAAACCTAACTCTTACGCTGACCTTAACCCCAAACCTAACTCTTACGCTGACCTTAACCCAAAACCTAACTCTTACGCTGACCTTAACCCAAAACCGAACTCTTACGCTGACCTTAACCCAAAACCGAACTCTTACGCTGACCTTAACCCCAAACCTAACTCTTACGCTGACCTTAACCCAAAACCTAACTCTTACACTGACCTTAACCCCAAACCTAACTCTTACGCTGACCTTAACCCAAAACCTAAATCTTACGCTGACCTTAACCCAAAACCTAACTCTTACGCTGACCTTAACCCAAAACCTAACTCTTACGCTGACCTTAACCCAAAACCTAACCCTTTTATGCTGACCTTAACCCAAAACCTAACCCTTTTATGCTGACCTTAACCCAAAACCTAACCCTTACGCTGACCTTAACCCCAAACCTAACTCTTACGCTGACCTTAACCCCAAACCTAACTCTTACGCTGACCTTAACCCAAAACCGAACTCTTACGCTGACCTTAACCCAAAACCTAACTCTTACGCTGACCTTAACCCAAAACCTAACTCTTACGCTGACCTTAACCCAAAACCTAACCCTTTTACGCTGACCTTAACCCAAAACCTAACCCTTACGCTGACCTTAACCCAAAACCTAAACCTTACTCTGACCTTAACCCAAAACCTAACCCTTACTCTGACCTTAACCCAAAACCTAACCCTTACTCTGACCTTAACCCAAAACCTAACCCTTACGCTGACCTTAACCCAAAACCTAACCCTTACGCTGACCTTAACCCAAAACCTAACCCTTACGCTGACCTTAACCCAAAACCTAACTCTTACGCTGACCTTAACCCAAAACCTAACCCTTACGCTGACCTTAACCCAAAACCTAACCCTTACGCTGACCTTAACCCAAAACCTAACCCTTACGCTGACCTTAACCCAAAACCTAACCCTTACGCTGACCTTAACCTAACCCTTACGCTGACCTTAACCCAAAACCTAACCCTTACGCTGACCTTGACCCAAAACCTAACCCTTACGCTGACCTTAACCCAAAACCTAACCCTTACACTGACCTTAACCCAAAACCTAACTCTTACGCTGACCTTAACCCAAAACCTAACTCTTACGCTGACCTTAACCCAAAACCTAACTCTTACGCTGACCTTAACCCAAAACCTAACTCTTACGCTGACCTTAACCCAAAACCTAACTCTTACGCTGACCTTAACCCAAAACCTAACTCTTACGCTGACCTTAACCCAAAACCTAACTCTTACGCTGACCTTAACCCAAAACCTAAACCTTAACCTAAAATAACATTTATACTTTTCAGGACATGCTGCACACACAAAACAAATTTGACACATTAAGGCAGTTGGTCCAGGAGAGGCTTCTCCGCTGTTACTAAGCAAAGCTTGATTTTGGAAGAAGCTAACCACTTAACTAGATAGCTAACTAGCTACTAAGTTAACAAGCCAAATGTATAACTGCAGAGCATTTAGCACATTTTAGACAGTTAACTTAATAGGTATAAGATATCTAGCTGGCAAACATTTAGTTGTGAATTCCATACTGTAGTTAGATCACCTGGTGCCTGCTGCACAACAGTGAGTGACTCACAAGGCTCCGATCTCTCGTTGTTGTGTGCTTGTAAACAAACAGCACGTGACTGAGGACTACCGGAAAGCTTCATAATAACAAATTATGTGTCAGGTGAAATGAAGAATGCAATCTGTTTTATCTCCCAATGTATTGCACAAGTTGACAGCAGGAATTTACTTAAAAAGTAGCTACCAGTATTAAAAGTTGAGGTGTGGCTCTCGGTCACATATTCTCTGACGTCAGATAGAACAATCCCTTCTTTATGGCTGTTGTATCATAAGATCCTGTGATTCTACCCTGGTCACATTTGACCTCAGCCTCAGGGGTCATGACCTAGTTATTTAGTCACCCACTCTCATCGGTTACACTTCCAGATTTTCTTTCATTGCGGATTCACTGTCAACTATCTACCATATCCTCAACACACGTTTTCCATGCTCCTCTCCACCCTCCACCTCTCTATTCCTCTGTGTCCCCAGTCAGTCGTGTTATGTGTGGTGTCCTTCATGTCTCTCTCTGCCTGCCCTACATCCATCCATCCTCTCACGCCTCTTCATTGTGCTTCTCCTCTGTTTAATGTGGGATAGCGAGGAGCAGCGAGGGGCAGCGAGGAGCAGCGAGGAGCAGCAAGAGAGCAGCTCTGGGTTGCCGCTCCTTTGATAAAACATAACACAGGGGTTAATCCAGCAGATTAAAGTCCATTTGAAAGCACTGCAATTAATATAGAATAGTTAATGCTCTGATTCATTTGAAAGGGTGAATTAGACATCTCTAAAAGCCCAGCTTAAAGAGTGTCTTAAAGTCACATGCAAAGTTAATTGTTTTCCAGTGATAAAACCTGTAACAATATAGAGGAAAATTGAAGGTAGTATTGCGTCGATGATTCAACTTGGTGAGATGCCAAATTGCAACAGTAAAAATGTCACCCCCCACAATTGACACAGTGCAAGAGTTTCGTCCAAATTGCGCCAGTGCTGTCTGAGATATCTCGTGTGACTGATGAACGAACGGATGGACGGAGTCAGATCCACAGTCCCCTTCTCGATTTCATTGTGGGGGACAATTATGGCTTTGGAAGATGGATGTAATTGTGTTGAGATCCTCTGATCACTGGGGTTTGACCACAGGGCCCTTATAGGGCCTAATATATCACTACTGTACGTACCCCATGCTGCTATAGCATGGGATTTGTCAGTGGTACCTTTTAACCCCAACAGGAGGGGATGGAGAGCTTCTGCTATTGGACGGGCTTATGTGATCAACTGTACTGCCCTATAGTCCTAGTTGTGCCCTACTATTCAGTTCTCACACCACCAAATTCACTGTTGAATGTACAGTACACTTCCTCTTCACTTGAACATGTCTGCCCTCCACGCTATATCCTCCTATGTCATTAAGATATGTTAATGTATCTGGCTCTGGTGACCACCCCACTGTCATGCCAAGTCCGCCATGACATGCAATATGTGTGCCAGAACACACCACTGAATCTGTGACTGTCGCGGCCTACGCCTGTGGTCAGTCGGCAAACTGCATGTAATCGGATAACCACACTACTACGCACGCATACATGCACGCACACACACACACGCACACGCGCACGCACGCACACACACACATGCTCAACACAACAAACAGGCACGTATGGTATTAATGACACACAACAACATACTCTTTCATGACATGAAACACTTCAGTGGGAGCCGGCATGTATTTCTGATTGTGATTCATTCTGTTGGTATGTAATAAACTCAATGGACAAACTGAAAGTTATAAGGACAGAGAGGGAGACCCCTATAGCCCCCCTTCCTCCAAGACCATCTGCCTATTCTGGAGACCTCAACCTGAGAGATGAGGCAGAGAGGTAGAGAGGGGGACAGAGAGAGAGATAGAGAGAGAAGCAGGGAGGAGAGCAGGACACTCCTCATGCCCTCCTGTGCCAGGCCAATCAGCCCACTGAGCCCGCTGGTCATGTATCTGGGTGCCAGCAGCTTTATGCCCAGACAACTGGCAGAGAGAGAGAGAGAGAGAGAGAGAGAGAGATGAGGAAGGAGAGATGCTGAGTGATGGAAGGATAACAGATTCTTGGACGGCATGTGACTTGAGGTCCTGAAGGTGTGACATCAGCTTGAGCCTGACCCACGCCTGCCTTTCTAATACCTCTCCCACCATGGCTTCTGGCCTAGCTGCATGTACAGTTGAAGTCGGAAGTTTACATACACCTTAACCAAGTACATTTAAACTCAGTTTTTCACAATTCCTGACATTTTATCCAAGTAAAAAGTCCCTGTCTTAGGTCAATTTGGATCACAACTTTATTTTAATAATGTGAAATGTCAGAATAATAGTAGAGAGAATGATTTATTTCATCACATTCCCAGTGGGTCAGAAGTTTACATTCCCAGTGGGTCAGAAGTCTTGCTTCAATATATCCACATAATTCTCCTCCCTCATGATGCCATCCCCATTTTGTGGTGCACCAGTCCCTCCTGCAGCAAAGCACCCCCACAACATGATGCTGCCACCCCCTTGCTTCACGGTTGGGGTGGTGTTCTTCTGCTTGCAAGCATCCCACATTGTCCACACTGTTTTCACAAAGTGTTATTGGGTTTAACCGTGTTTGAATTAATGGATTTGTCACAAAACAGACATCTGTGCTAGATTGGAGTTGTATGGAATTCAGGGAGTGAGAGGGATTGAGAGCAGATTTCAGAGAGGAAAGATGAGAGGGAAGCTGAAAGTGAATAGAGAGGGCACAGAGGCACATGATGAAGTGTTTCCTGTGTACTCTCTCACTCTCGTTCTCTCTCTCTCCTCTCTCTTTCTCTTTTCGTCCCTCTCTCTCTTCTTCTCTTTCTCCCCCTCTCTCTCACCCCTTTGTTTAACCTCCTAATTGGATGAAGTCCTGCTTAACAGTTGGAGTGTTGTCTCTATGCACACTGTCATGTCTGACACATCTCCCCTCCCCTCGCCCCGTCCAACCTAGTGTCTGTTGAGCGGCCTGGCGAAAAGTCTGTTGGTGCCACGGTTAGACAAACCCTCCCATCCTAAAGCATGAAACATACCGGGAATCTCACTGCAGATAGACTGCTGATAGGTACGTATCACAGTAGTGGGAGACCATTCCTTCTCTTGCTAAAACAAAAGCGATACCAGCTGTGTGCCGACCCGTTAGTGATGAGCCTACCGCAAAGCTCGTCAGTGTCGTTACAACTTGACTTTGGGCCATTCAGAAAGATTGAACCACCACATGGGGGAGCCAACGGGAGTGACATCAAAAAGGAAAGAATATGACATTTTCACTGTACAGCCACAGATGAGCCCTTCACACTTCATATGCAATGTCGGCAATGCACACAACACTAAATACCTCCTCCAAGCTAGCTAACCACTGTAGCTAGTATTGCACTATAATTCAATCACAATGGATTAGCTAGCTTCCATGAAACAGCTGCCTGTGTTAGCTGCCGAGTTGGTGCAGTGTTCTAACATACAGTTGAAGTCGGAAGTTTACATACACCTTAGCCCAATACATTTACTCAGTTTTTCACAATTCCTGACATTTAATCCTAGTAAAAATTCCCTGTTTTAGGTCAATTAGGATCAGCACTTTATTTAAAAAATGTGAAATGTCAGAATAATAGTAGAGAGAATTATTTATTTCAGCTTGTGTTTCTTTCATCACATTCCCAGTGGGTCAGAAGTTTACGTACACTCACTTAGTATTTGGTAGCGTTGCCTTTAAATTGTTTAACTTGGGTCGAACGTTTCGAGTAGCCTTCCACAAGCTTCCCTCAATAAGTTGGGTGAATTTTGGCCCATTCCTCCTGACAGAGCTGGTGTAACTGAGTCACGTTTGTAGACCTCCTTGCTCGTACACGTATTTTCAATTCTGCCCATCAATTCTCTATAGGGTTGAGGTCAGGGCTTTGTGATGGCCACTCCAATACCTTGACTTTGTTGTCCTTAAGCCATTTTTCCACTACTTTGGAAGTATGCTTGGGGTCATTGTCCATTTGGAAGACCCATTTGTGACCAAGCTTGAACTTTCTGACTGATGTCTTGAGATGTTGCTTCAATATATCCACATAATTGTCCTACCTCATGATGCCATCTATTTTGTGGTGCACCAGTCCCTCCTGCAGAAAAGCACCCCCACAACATGATGCTGTCACCCACGTGCTTCACGGTTGGGATGGTGTTCTTCTGCTTGCAAGCAACCCCCTAGCTTGCTAGCTAACATTGGAATCGAGACCATAAGCAACACACGGATATGCATTACCAAACAACGCTACTGCCACCTTCTGGTTTGGAGTATTTTATCAAGGCTGGGTGGCTGACGACTTCAAGGTCTTTGCTGTGTGAACACAAAAGAGACACTGTTCAGAAGTGCTAAGTACTGTCGGCAGTCAATCGTTTGACAATCCTACCGGTGTGTCTGAGTTTTAACTCTCCCACCCTAGCACCTCTGTGTGTCTGTGTGTGTGTGTGTGTGTGTGTGTGTGTGTGTGTGTGTGTGTGTGTGAGAGAGAGAGAAAGAGATAGATATGTGCATGCCTACATGCCTGTGTGTGTCTCTGCGTCTTCTCCCATTCACCCCTCCCTCTATCAGCAGTGACAATGTAGTAGACAGAATATAGTGCTGAGGAATTGTTATTTGATAAGATAACCAATGGAGTGTGAGTCAGTGTAATACCATTACTCTCCCTATTGGTGAGGCAGAGTGGAAGTGGTATTATTGACCAGTATAGTTAGATTCTCTCCTCTCTCATTCCCTCTCTCATTCTCTCTTTTAATCTGAGCATCCATCTACAGCAGCAGCCCATCCACCCGCATGGCAGACATCGCTTCCCACACACCCACAGCCAGAGAGAAGACGCAGCCACATTAAAGAGAGGCAGAGAGAAAAATGAACAGACAAAAATATCAAATTATCGCCTGCAATTAATTATCTGCAAGTAGAAAGACACAATAAAAGTGATAAAGGCCTCTTTATCTCCATCTTAACGGAGGAAAGATGGCAGCAGCATGTTATCACCTCCTTTGTATTCAATAGAAAACATTTCCTTTGCCATTGCATTGCAGAGTAAATGATGTGGGCTTATCGGATTAGGGATCTCTGGGTAATAAATACTGTTGTTTTATTTCCCTCCCCTCCTTAAACATGATTACTGTTTACAATTTGGCAATATTATTACAACACTCTATGGCAGCGCATATTTGCATAATGACTTGCTGTTTAAATCACTTGAATCTACTGGCTGAGGAAAGAGAGTGAAGAGAAATGCAGGCTTCTACTATTGTACCTTACTGTCCGTCCCCCTCTTTTTCTTTGGCTCTGATGTGCTCTCGCTCGCTCTCTCTATCTCTCTCTATCTCTCTATCTCTCTCTCTCTCTCTCTTGCTCGCTCGCTCGCTCGCTCTCTCTATCTCTCTATCTCTATCTCTATCTCTATCTCTATCTCTCTCTCTCTATCTCTCTCTATCTCTATCTCTATCTCTCTCTCTCTCTATCTCTATCTCTATCTATCTCTATCTCTCTATCTCTATCCCTCTATCTCTATCTCTCTCTCTATCTCTATCTCTATCTATCTCTATCTCTATCTCTATCTATCTATCTCTATCTCTATCCCTCTATCTCTATCTCTATCTCTCTATCTCTATCTCTCTCTCTATCTCTCTCTCTCTCTATCTATCTCTATCTCGCTCTCTATCTCTCTCTCTCTCTCTCTCTAGCCCAGTCTATTTCTTTCTGCCTGACCCTCTCCTGGTCTCCCTAACTGTTTCCTGTATATATATGTATAATATATAATATATATGTATAATATATATATATATTAGCTTTCCCCCCCCCTCTCCACCCCTTCAGGCTGTACCAGTTCTATACTTAATATATGCTGTACAGTACATCGTAATATGAGGCCATCCCCTGGTCTGACACCACTGATTGTTTTCCCGTGAACTTAAGTAAGTGTGTGTGCGTGTGTGTGTGTGGCATTCATTTTTCAGTCATAATGCCCTTTCTGGCTGCAGTGGTCTCCTCCACAGAGTTCCAGGGCATTTAACTCCTGCCTCCTGGTCATGTGAGCTGGCAACAGGCTGTGCATACACAACGCCCATTGGACTAATTAAAGTGTGTGTGAGGCAGCCTGGGTGCCCGTTCAGAGCAGACTAACTGATGGAGATTAGATCAGTATCTGGGTGTGGAACAAAGACCACTTCCTGCTCAACAGAGATATCAGTGTCCCAGCTCTACTGCCGAGCTGTCAGGGCTATACACACACTCTGGCCAGGCCAGGCCAGCCGTGTGTGTGTGTGTGTGTGTGTGTGTGTGTGTGTGTGTGTGCGTAGGACATTTCTCGGGGACAGTAAACATTTTGAATAATTATCCCATCGAGAGACCAAGAAGAGGATGAAGGACAGAAAAGTTATTTCTTCAGACTTCACAAAGGTGGCTATTATAACCTTGACTGTTTCCCAGAGCCTTCTGTAGTCTTGTGGCTGTAGGCAGCTCCAGGCCATGTCTGTCTGTCTGTCTGGCCACCACACCACCAATCACTGACATCTTGGTGCTGGGCCACATGGCCACAGACTAATCACGTAACGAGTTGATACGTTCCTCTCCGTTACCACAGACGACGGCCCAACTCAGCAGACCCCGGTGGCATAGCTAACACCTTTTTTCTCTTATCTGACCCAACTCTGACCCTATCATGATTACATAATAGAGTACATTACTACTTTGGCTCTCATACTCTCTCTATACAGTACTATCTACACATTTAATTTAAGTTTAGTCAGGCATCATTAGCTGATTAAGGCAGACAGTGGAAGGTGCAGTCGATTGTGTTTGAGGTTTTATTTTGATCTAAATTTTGATCTAAATTGATGATACAATTTACCTGGTGTCTCACCGTCTCCTCTGTGACATTTTTTTGAGGAAGATTAATCTAGAGAGAGTTGGACTGAAACACTGCAGAGTTCTCAGGCCTTAGGGGGTACTTTCTCTTCTCCACCACTCATTCCTCCTATATATCGACCTGTCTCATAATGATTTTCTTTTTCCTCAGTGCCAATCTCTCTCTCTATCTTTCCCTTTCTCTCACTCTCTGTCTCACCCCCCCCCCCCTCTCTCTCTCTCTCTCTCTCTCTCGCTCTCTCTCGCTCTCTCTCGCTCTCTCTCTTCCTCTCTTCCTCCCTCTCTCTCTCTCTTTCTCTCTCTCTCTCTCTCTCTCTCTGCCTGCCTTTCTCACTGGACCCAAAACACAATTAATAGTTGCTGCGGGAATATTGGATGACTAATGAAAAAGACACACAGGTGCATTTGTGTTTGTTCATGGTGTTTGGCAGTGTGTGTTTGTGTGTAGGGTAGTGAGGTTAGGAGGTCTTTCCCCTCTTACTGTTGGGAGGTTTGTTCTCTTGGTTCTCTTATTGGCCATGAGGTAGCTGGGTCGTTCCACCAATTCGGTGGAAGTGTAACTAAAAAAGTTTGATTTCACCTAATTTTAACATTCTGTCACAAAGAGCACATGTTCAACTTGATTAAAATCAAATTTTGCCATCTCAAGGGGTTAAATTAAAAAAATTACTGTAGTACGTGGCTATTCAACAAAATGGTGAATAGCCTACTCTGCTATTTTGTTTGTTGTTTCGCATTGTTTGTAAATTATTTTGACTACCTCATGATAAGCTGTAGTCCACACTATCTACCAAAAGAGTTCTCATCTATATTATTTGTAGCCATCTATTTATCACCACAAACCGATGCTGGCACCAAGACCGCACCCAACGAGCTGTATAAGGCCATAAGCATAATGCTCATCCAGAAGCGGTGCTCCTAGTGGCCGGGGACTTTAATGCAGGGAAACTTAAATCCATTTGACCTAATTTCTACCAGCATGTCACATGTGCAACCAGAGGGAAAAAACTCTAGACCACCTTTAATCCACACACAGAGACGTGTACAAAGCTCTCCCTCGCTCTTCATTTAGCAAATCTGACCATAATTCTATTCTCCTGATTCCTGCTTACAAGTTAAAACTAAAGCAGGAAGTACCAGTGACTCGCGCAATACGTAAGTGGTCAGATGTTACGGATGCTACACTACAGAAATGTTGTACTAGCACAGACTGGAATAGGTTCCGGGATTCATCCAATGGCATTGAGGAGTAAACCACCTCAGTCACCAGCTTCATCAATAAGTGCATCGACGACGCCATCCCCACAGTACATTTCCCAACCAGAAGCCATGGATTACAGGCAACATCCGCTACGAGCTAAAGGCTAGAGCTGCCGCTTTCAAGGAGCGGGATACTAATCCAGACACTTATAATAAATCCCGCTATGGCAGGGCTTGCAAACTATTACGGACTACAAAGGGAAACCCAGCCGCGAGCTGCCCAGTGACACGAGCTTACTTGGGGCGGCAGGGTAGCCTAGTGGTTAGAGCGTTGGACTAGTAACCGTAAGGTTGCGAGTTCAAACCCCTGAGCTGACAAGGTACAAATCTGTCGTTCTGCCCCTGAACAGGGTTTCCATATCCACACAAACATTCCTTCCCGCCGTTCCACCTGTTTTGTTATTCCATTCGGCATCCGTATTTTGTTCCTAGGCCGTCATTGAAAATACGAATTTGTTCTTAACTGACTTGCCTGGTTAAATAAAGGTAAAATAAAATAAAATACCAGACGAGCTAAATGCCTTTCATGTTCGCTTTGAGGCAAGCAACACTGATTACTGGATTACTGTGCGATCACACTCTCCATAGCCGATGTGAGCAAGACCTTTAAACAGGTCAACATTCACAAAGCTGCGGGCCAGAAGGATTACCAGGACGTGTACTGAAAGCATGTGCGGACCAACAGGTTACGAAAAAAAGAAAGTATGGGAACTGAAAAAATATCTGAACACTATGAAGTGGATATGAACACACACTTGCTCAATTACATGCTCGCGTACACATACAGACTTATACATATACATACACACCTGATATCGCTCTCTTCTCTCACTCTCTCTTTCTGAATTTGCCAATCTTGGTGTTCTCTGGCAAATGCCAAACGTCCTGCATGGTGTTGGGCTATAAGCACAACCCCCACCTGTGGATGTCGGGCCCTCATACCACCCTCATGGAGTCTGTTTTTGACCGTTTGAGCAGACACATGCACATTTGTGGCCTGCTGGAGGTCATTTTGCAGGGCTCTGGCAGTGGCAGTGCTCCTCCTGCTCCTCCTTGCACAAAGGCAGAGGTAGCGGTCCTGCTGCTGGGTTGTTGCCCTCCTATGGCCTCCTCCACGTCTCCTGATGTACTGGCCTGTCTCCTGGTAGCGCCTCCATGCTCTGGACACTACGCTGACAGACACAGCAAACCTTCTTGCCACAGCTCGCTTTAATGTGCCATCCTGGATGAGCTGCACTACCTGAGCCACTTGTGTGGGTTGTAGACTCTGTCTCATGCTACCACTAGAGTGAAAGCACGGCCAGCATTCAAAAGTGACCAAAACATCAGCCAGGAAGCAGAGGAACTGAGAAGTGTTCTGTGGTCACCACCTGCAGAACCACTCCTTTATTGGGGGTGTCTTTCTAATTGCCTATAATTTCCACCTGTTGTCTATTCCATTTGCAAGTTCTCTTTCATGATCATGTGAAACGTCAATTGCTATGGAAATGCTGGGATGTGTTTTTCAATGATATTAAAGGTAATTATGATGCAACTATGACAGTGATACGATATGGATTACAATTATCATCATGAATATTAAGGCTATACGCACTACATTTTACACACATAGACACTCAACCATGCAAATTGGCGAAGTTATTATTTATTTGGACATCACACATTATAGTCTTACTCTTATACAGACATCGTACACACTCTCATCAAATCACATCCAATACCATACACATCAACCTACTCAGATATACTACACACATAATATCTTGTCTCAATTTTGTGGCATTGGCTTACAGGCAAACAGGGAAGGGAATTCTAAATATCAGACCTTTGAAAGCTCTAATTTTGACCGTCATAATACCTCTGATGGCAGTAACTTTACAAGCACTAATTATGGTCAATTTAGACTGAGAATAGTATCTAGTTATGGTAAGGGGTGGAAATAAGTATAGCCAGTTATAATTCTAATGGTTTAGCAGATTCTAAAAAAAGAAGATCAGTCTTTACGTGGATATTCTGTTTACAGGAAACTCACTCTACATCCTTAGATTAAGTTGTGTGGAAAACGGAATGGGGTGGTGAAATAATTTTCTGTCGTGGACAAAGGAACTCAATAGGTGTGATGATATTAATTAACAATGATTTCGCTCTGAATGTGCAAATAGTCAGGAATGATTCACAAGGAAGGTGGATCTTTTTGAATATGAAAGTGGATGAAAAAGAGATTTGTCTTATTAATCTGTATGGTCCAAATCAGGATGATCCACACTTCTTCTAAAAATATTTATGCCAATTTATTGAACTTACAGGCCACAAACGATCAAATCATTAAAGTGTTAGACTATAACACAGTGTTAAGTACCTCAATGAACCGTAAAGGAAATCACTCTGCAAATCAACTGACTTGCCTAGTAAAATAAAGGTAAAAAAATATTTAAAAAATTAAAAAAGGGTTCAAAAAGTTTTAATAGGAGACGGAATGCGATCGGATCATCATCTCAGCCTTCACATAACTCTTATAGATTTTCCATATGGACGGGGATATTGGAAATTTTATCAAAGTTTACTGGAGGACAGCTTATTTTTTTACCTTTAACTAGGGGGCAGTATTTTCATTTTTGGATAAAAAACGTTCCCGTTTTAAACAGGATATTTTGTCACGACAAGATGATCGACTATGCATATAATTGACAGCTTTGGATAGAAAACACTCTGACGTTTCCAAAACTGCAAAGATATTGTCTGTGAGTGCAACAGAACTGATGTTACAGGCGAAACCCAGATAAAAATCCAATCAGGAAGTGCCGCATTTTTTGAAACCGCTTCATGCCAATGACTCCTTATATGCCTGTGAATGGGCTACGGATGAGCTTACGCTTTCTACGTATTCCCCAAGGTGTCTACAGCATTGTGACGTCTTTTTACACATTTATGTTGAAGAATAGCCGTAAGGGACCACATTGAGCAAGTGGTCACATGATGGCTCCCGCAGAAAATCTTGCGTAAAGTACTGAGGTAGCCATTTTTCCAATCGCTTCTTATGAGAAACCAATTGTCCCGACAGATATATTATCGAATAGATATGTGAAAAACACCTTGAGGATTGATTCTAAACAACGTTTGCCATGTTTCTGTCGATATTATGGAGCTAATTTGGAATAAAAGTTTGGCGTTGTAGTGACCGCATTTTCCAGCCGATTTCTCAGCCAAACGTGAAGAACAAACGGGAGCTATTTCGCCTACAAAAATAATATTTTGGGAAAAAAGGAACATTTGCTATCTAACTGGGAGTCTCCTGAATGAAAACATCCGAAGTTCTTCAAAGGTAAATGATTTAATTTGATTGCTTTTCTTATTTTCGTGAAAATGTTGCCTGCTGCCAGCAGAGCCTAGCATAGCATTATGCCATGATAAATTTACACAAATGCTTGTCTAGCGTTGGCTGTAAAGCATATTTTGAAAATCTGAGATGACAGTGTGATTAACAAAAGGCGAAGCTGTGTCTCAATATATTTCATTTGTGATTTTCATGAATAGGAAGATTTTCTAGGAAGATTTATGTCCGCTGCGTTATGCTAATTAGTTTGAGGCGATGATTACACTCCCGGATCCGGGTTTGAGAGTCACAAGAATTAACTAAGACAAAATAATTTATAACTAAATTTTTCCAGTATAATATAGGTTCAGAAAATCCCCTTATTGTTTGGGATACCTTTAAATGTACCTTCAGAGGTCATTCAATTCAATATTCATCAATAATAAAAAAGCAGTTTCTGGCTAAAGAGACAAGACTAACAAGGGAAATACATTAACTGATAGTACAGGTAGATAGCAATAAAAACTATACTACAGAGATACAAAAGTTAGAGGAAAAACTAAATTAACTTGAGGAACTTATTCAAGAACGATCTAATGTAATCTATCACAGAAATTAAACAAACTTGATGGAATATGTAGGAAAAATGCACAAAATTCTTCCTGAATCTCCAATACAGGAATGCTAACAAAAAGAATTTGCAGAAATTCGTTACTGTAGATGGTGTCATCAATGATTCTCCAAATGATGTTTTAAAAGAGGAAGCTAAATATTTTAGGCAGATGTTCTCTTTTCATCCTCTCTCACTGAATGAAGATTATGGTAAGGAATTCTTTCCAAATAGTGTAAAATTTTGAAAAATTAAGAAATGTCCAGAAAGATCAATGCGAAGGCCAAATTACAGAGGAATAACTTTTTAAGGCTATTAAATCCTTTTAGTCTGTAAATAACCCCAGGGCTTGATGACATACCGGTAGAGGTATATCACGCTTTTTAGATATACTAAAAGCTCCATTGTTAGATTGTTTTAATATAGAAATGGTAGTCTGTCAGGTACTCAGCAGGAAGGTCTGATTTCTCTATTATTAAAACAAAACCCAGATGCCAAATACAAAGATCTAGTCTATCTAAAAACCTGGAGGGCCCTTACACTTCAATATTGTGATGCAAATATACTAGCGAAATGCATAGCACTCAGAATTTAAAGGGTTTTACCAAGTATTGTTCATCCTGATCAGACAGGTTTTTTACATGGACAATTTGTTTACCTTTATATAACTAGGCAAGTCAGTTGAGAACAAATTCTTATTTTCAATGATGGCCGAGGAACAGTGGGTTAACTGCCTTGTTCAGTGTTAGAACGACAGAATTTTACCTCGTCAGCTCAGGGATTCAATCTAGTCCAATGCTCCAACCACTAGGCTACCTGCCGCCCCGATACATTGGAGATAATATAGAACAACTACTAGAAATGATAGAACATCATGAAACATCTAAGAAGCCAGGCCTGGTATTTATAGCGGATTTTGAAAAGGAATTTGATAAAGACTGGATTTTCTTCATTTTTTTCCCTAGATAATTCTCTTATAAAATGGGCAAAATAATGTATAGCAACCCCAGGTGTAAAATAGTAAATAACGGCTACGTCTCAGAGAGTTTTGAATTGTCAAAAGGAGTTAAACAGGGTGTCCGCTGTCACCATATCTATTCGTTATGGCCATCAAAATGCTAGCTATTAAAATCAGATCCAATAACAACATTAGAGGATTAGAAATCCAAGGCTTAAAAACAAAGGTGTTCATGTATGCCGATGACTCAAGTTTTATATTAGGTTCTCAAGGTAATTCCTGGCAATGTCCCACTGAAGATCTAGATAACTTTAAGTGTACGTATTACGCATTGGATCTTTAAAAAATAAAAATTTTACATTACCCTGTAGTTTATCTATTAAATGGACTGATGGTGAAGTAGACATATTTGGTATTCATATCACAAAATATTTAAATAAGCTCTCCACAATGAATTTCAATAGAAAACTTGTAAAAATAGACACCTGTCTATTCATGGAAAAATTGCCCTGATTAACTCCTTTGTCATATCTCAGTTTACTCACTTACTTATGGCGCTGCCTACTGCTGAGGATAAATTTTTCAAATCATATGAGCAAAAAATATTTCGCTTTATCTGGGACGCTAAACCAGACAAAATAAAACGAGCCTATCTATATAATGAATATGAATTGAGTGGGTTGAGATTATTAAATATAAAAGAACTAAACCTCTCTCTAAAATCTTCACTTATTCAAAAGTTTTACTTGAACCCTAAATGGTTCTCAAGTAGATTACTAAGAAAAGCTCATCCATTGGTTAAAAATGGCCTTTTGGCCTTTGTGCAGATAGCCGTGTCTCATTTTCGATTAATTGATAATGATACTTTTTTCAAAGTATCTATCTTTTTCAAACAAGCATTGCAGAGCTGGCTACAATTTCAATTTCATCCCCCTGACAAGATAGAAAGAATATTCCAACAAATATTATGGCTGAACTCAAATGTGCTGGTTGGTAAAATACCTGTAATTATGAGAAAGATGTTTGAAAAGGGTAATTTGTTATTAAATTATATTGGAAATTGGAATGGTAGAGTTACGTCCTTCATGGAGTTATTATAATTGTACGGGAAGGTCTGCTCAATTGAAGAGTACAACCAATTGATTACAGCATTACTCCAAAAATGGAGGAGGCAAGTGGCAGTGGGAGGAGGTAGGGAACTGGTCTGTCTGACTAACATAAAGGATCAAAAATAGCATAAAGAGGAATGGGAGGCCCCGGTGCACAACTGAGCAAGAGGACAAGTACATTAGAGTGTCTAGTTTGAGAAACAGACAACTCACAAGTCCTCAACTGTCAGCTTCATTAAATAGTACCCGCAAAACACCAGTCTCAACGTCAACAGTGAAGAGACGACTCTGGGATGCTGGCCTTCTAGGCAGAGTTGCAAAGAAAAAGCCACATCTCAGACTGGCCAATAAAAATAAAAGATTAAGATGGGCAAAAGAACACAGACACTGGACAGAGAGACTCTGCATAGAAGGCCAGCATCCCAGAGTCGCCTCTTCACTGTTGACGTTGAGACTGGTGTTTTGTGGGTACTATTTAATGAAGCTACCAGTTGAGGACTTGTGAGGCATCTGTTTCTCAAACTAGACCCTCTAATGTACTTGTCCTCTTGCTCAGTTGTGCACCGGGGCCTCCCAATCCTCTTTCTATTCTGGTTAGAGCCAGTTTAAAATTCAATATTAGTGAATTTTCTTTACTTAAAATATCAGAGGTACGCAAAATGCACTCATTTTGTTGAACGACCCGGCCATTATTGGTCTCAGACTGTCAGCTCTGCTGTATTATTGTACATATATACAGTATCTACTGCTTGATTCTGCCGAATGATATTCTCTATTCATTTTGACGGTGGTGGTTCATGATATGTAAGTGCATATATCATAGCTACAGTGTTACAGTATGCACATCATACACAAGGGCATACAGATACTCCAACGCACAGAGTCTGAATCCTCCTTCTCGCCAATGCGTCATATGAAGTAGCTCAGTAGTACTGTATGTCCTTGTGTTAACCCTACTCCCTGCTTCTGCCTCTCCTCTATCCCTCTACCCAATCTGCTAGAGATTGTCCCAGCACTAAGCACACAGAGAGCTAACCCTGGTCACGAGAGGGACAGCGCCATCCTCCCAGCAGGCACTAGGGTGGGAAACGTGGGGTAAACAAATCTGTGGTGGTGGAACAGAAGGTGCAAGGCTATTATTCTCCTAAGCCTTGTCAGGGGGGTCCTGCAGGATTAGGCTAATCAGGACATCTCAGGCCCTGTTCTCCTCCTGTCCCGTATCCCTCCGCAGTCATCGTCATGGAGATGTCTGTCACTCGCCCCCTTTCCACCTGTCCAGCTTTCCTCTGCTGACAGAAAGAAATAGCCAGTTTGTCAGTTAGTCTTTTTTATCATCTATACTCAGGCTTGCAAAATGGCCACCGTCAGGCTTTTCCTTGGCTCAGCATAAAAGTGTCATTGAGTTGTTTTCTTTGTGAACCGGCGGTGTATATTTCCAGTGAAATGAGGATTGACCTTGACAGTCGGGCGAGGAAAAGCGGATGTTATTTAAATCCACATTGAGCTGTCTAGGAGGGTCAGCCGGTTCTAGAGAACAAGACAAATTCTACAGCCCTCTCTCTCTCTCACTGCCGGGATCGATTAGGCTGAGGTTAGTTAGGCACTGATATACAGTATGACCTGTGTGTCTCTGACACAATACTTATTTTCCCTGTACCCTGGTGGTGTAATGTTGCGCCAGCCCCTCAGTGCCTATGAAACCTGCTTTAGCTATTTGATATCCTTTTTAATGTGAATGTAACTTTCTTACTTCCCATATAAACGAGTCTTTATTCCAGTGACTTCACTTTGGCTTTGCTTCATGGCATACATTTAAGGGTCTACTCTGCTGCACCTTGGCAAGGGGAGGACAGAATGGAGAAAGGAGAGAGAAAGGACAGGAAAAGAGAGTACGAGTCTGGGAGCAAAGCCATGAAGCCAAAGAAGAATAAAGAGGTAGGGACTGTGGAACACAAAGAGGTAGAGTCTCCCTGTATACGTTATGGTGACGGTAGTGGTGTTGGTGGTCTATCTGTGTTCATTGACAGTGTGTGGGTCAAAATCCCTCTTGTGTTCCCTTTTACATGTAGATGAGCTGAGCCTCTCCAGCCCTGCATGGTAGGTCCTCTCTATTGAGTCCTTTATGCCTGGCTCTGAGGGGCTCTGAGGGGCCTGACTAACCCTCTGTAGAGCCCTCGTGCCTCCCTGCCCCCTGCTTTGTCTCCATGCTCTAGTGGATGCTGCCTGTCTGGCTCAGCACTGGGACCAGCTCCATAGTAATAAAGCTGCCGTGAAGGGATTGGCTAGGGGCTCTGTATGTCCAGTAGTGTACCTGATTGAAGGCGTGACTGGGAGATTTAAGGCCCTAGCTGGCTGGGCGGGTCATTTTTCCACACGTTAATGCTTCTGGGTGTGATTGCTGTTGGCCCCCGTGGCTGGTTTGGTAGTAGTGTATGAGGGAGGGTTTGTTGGTTGATGCGTGAGAGGGTATTGATACAATAGTCATATTGTTGTAATCAAGGGTTATTTTGTGTTTTGATTCCCTGCTGGGGTGAGAGAATGCAGTAGGATGAAGGCCACTGGTGTTACTCAATAATACATTTCCCCAATGCCCCTGCCTTCCTGCTCCTCCCGCCTGGTATGACACATCATACCTGCCCTCCAGTGTCTCCCTCCTAGATACAGGGTCAGGTAAATGTCTCTAGTTTAGAGACATGGGGGCAAAGCCATTCATCATTCCTTGAAAGCACCAAATCAACATTATTCTTGGACGACTAGGCTGCAGCTGGCTCTGCAGGGGGATGGGGGGGACTAGTGTAGGAGGGAGAGCTGGTTTAAAAATGCAGAGGAAGCAGACAGAGACCCTGGTTGGTTTCCCTGCCAAGCCCTGGGTTCTGTGTGTTCTGTTCTGCCTGCAGTCTAGCCACTGCTGTGCTGTGCTGATGTTGCCTGGTGTGTGTGTCTTCCAGGGCATGCTGGGAGCTGCAGTCAGGCTTGACTTTCCCTCTACAAAACGCTGATTACAATGACAGGCAATTTGTGTCCTAACCTCTGGGGTCACACATATATACACACACGAGGACACTTTCTTAAAGGGGAACACACACATATATTGCCATGCCTCAAAGGGAAAAGTTAAATTTATATGTCATTATAAAAATACACTCTATGATACCAAATGGGCCCAGATCTGAAGCTGAATAGTTTGCAGTGGCTTAAGCCCTGCATAGAAAACAGAGCCAAAGCGAACGCAGGTGATAGCAGGAGTTAAACATCCCCATAGTTGATATACAGAGGAATCACCTTTAATACAGAGACCTTCTCGCGCTCTCTAACACAGCTGTCAGAAGCCACTCCTCATTAAGATCCCTGACTTCATTGTCCTACAGAAATAATTGAAAAACTCCAAGCAGACAGGGAAAAAGGCAAATGTTGCTATAATGTAATTTGCAGGTGAACAATGGGCCTGGAACTATGTTCAATTCATAAAAGTGGCTTTAATGCAGTGAAACTTAATGAGGTAGTGAGCAACACGCAAGAATGCATTCACTCACACACACACACTGGTTCGCACACACTCACTCACACACACTCACTCACACACACACTGGTACGCACACACTCACTCACACACACACTGGTACGCACACACTCACTCACACACACACACACTGGTACGCACACACACACACTCACTCATACACACACTGGTACGCACACACACACTCACACACACTCTTAATGAGGAAGGGAAGCAAGGCATTATTGAGTTAGGACAGGGTTTTTAGGTTAATATCAATAGCTAGTCTTGTGTTTGTATCTATTTCTAGATACAGCCATGCTCTGTATTAGCCAGTGGCTGCAAAACAAACAAACTATTGTGTCTATAGCGTGTAGTGTCACTCTGTGTGTATGGCTTTTCTGGTACGGTAAAGTAAGGGTCTCCAGCTCCATGCACCTGTGGCTCAGCAATCAATAGCTCTAATAATCGATGACTAGGGCTGTGACGGTCATCGATTTTTGGATGACAGTAATTGGTCAGCCAAATGACCACAGTCACAATTATAACCATAAGAATAGCAAAAAGACAGACATATTCTCCTCTCCTCTGCTCCTGACTGCATGTGCTGCTGCAGGGGGTGGCAACTGAAGACTAGTTTGCTACAACACCTCCATGTTATAGCAGAAACAGACTCAACCTCATGAACGCTCGGCCTACCCGTCTTCAGTGAGCTGTTCGTCTCATGCAATTTGTTGATTTCTTTCTACAGTCTTCATCGATGACTGTCGGTTACACGGTTATATGGTAATAGTGCCAGCCATATCGATGGCTGTATTCATTTTGGCCTCTGTGCCTGCCGCCAGGGATTTAATGAAGAGTATTGCTGGAGGCTTTTCTCTGCAGGTAGAGTCACAGTCTGATGGAGATTTACGTATCTTTTTGTTTCTCAAATGAGTCCAAATCAAAGTATGCGAAACGGAGCAGGGAGGGCGCTACTCTGTTTATACATATTTTGAAGCATCGATGCCTGCTTCAACGGAAAGTTTAAGCACAGAAATATGATGCAACCACATAACAAATTATGCAAAATGTATTGAACTCAATGGCACCCATTATTTGAGCTGAAGCAAAAGAAAATCAACTCCAACTTGGGAATTGAACATTGACCATTCACGTCTCATATGTTGGCTAAATACAATATTTTATCTTGATACATGAATAAATACATACTGTGTTATGTCACATATAGCTAGCTATGAAGTAAAAGGTGTGCTTTGTGTATATCTAGTTTGGTCTCTATTATTGCCATTGTCCTGGCTGAGGAAGGTTCAGTGAACGAGGAGGTGCAGTTAGGGGGAGTGCGAGTGCTTCTCAAATGTAACGTTTTATGTGGTCCACACTCATGTCCTCACAAGAACGTAGTCAAGAGAACGTCCTCGGACAATGCACTCACAGCATGAGGGTGTGGAGCACCATAGTATGCATATTGAGAAACACCCCTGTGTGGGTAATGTGTGTTGTATGTGTGAGTGGGTACTTGACATGTGTATATCATATTCAATGTATTATTTAAAACACTTTGGGATATGGAATGTTTTTATTTTATAGTATGACGTCTACTATCTGTATCCCCAATACTCTTATAATGTCCTATTATCGTAACCTAGCCAGTTACAATTCATGTTCTCCTGTTCTTATGAAGCATTTCCAGGTTCTGACCCTCGATGGGTCAAGTTAGACTATGGTGTGTCAGTTCTGGTCTACAGACTGTCTGTTCCCAGGGCTCAGAGACCCAACAGACCATTGATGAAGTCAAATAGCTGATGAGGAGACATTACAGTGTCACTGACTGACTGATTGACTGACCAATCAATAGTGCCATTCAAGACCGAGGGATCCTTCTGGCCTGGTGTCACACTGAAGTAAGGTCAGGGAATACTACTACAGCCTCTAGTCAGGTAATACTACTACAGCCTCTAGTCAGGTAATACTACTACAGCCTCTAGTCAGGTAATACTACTACAGTCTCTAGTCAGGTAATACTACTACAGCCTCTAGTCAGGTAATACTACTACAGCCTCTAGTCAGGGAATACTACTACAGCCTCTAGTCAGGTAATACTACTACAGCCTCTAGTCAGGTAATACTACTACAGCCTCTAGTCAGGTAATACTACTACAGTCTCTAGTCAGGTAATACTACTACAGCCTCTAGTCAGGTAATACTACTACAGCCTCTAGTCAGGGAATACTACTACATACTCTAGTCAGGTAATACTACTACAGCCTCTAGTCAGGTAATACTACTACAGCCTCTAGTCAGGTAATACTACTACAGCCTCTAGTCAGGTAATACTACTACAGTCTCTAGTCAGGTAATACTACTACATCCTCTAGTCAGGTAATACTACTACTGTCTCTAGTCAGGTAATACTACTACAGCCTCTAGTCAGGTAATACTACTACAGCCTCTAGTCAGGGAATACTACTACATCCTCTAGTCAGGTAATACTACTACAGCCTCTAGTCAGGTAATACTACTACAGCCTCTAGTCAGGTAATACTACTACAGCCTCTAGTCGGGTAATACTACTACAGCCTCTAGTCAGGTAATACTATGACAGCCTCTAGTCAGGTAATACTATGACAGCCTCTAGTCAGGTAATACTACTACAGTCTCTAGTCAGGTAATACTACTACAGCCTCTAGTCAGGTAATACTATGACAGCCTCTAGTCAGGTAATACTACTACAGCCTCTAGTCAGGTAATACTATGACAGCCTCTAGTCAGGTAATACTATGCTGTTTTTTTTTTGCCTTTACCTCCCTTCTCACCTCATTTGCTCACATTGTATATAGACTTGTTTATACTGCATTATTGACTGTATGTTTGTTTTTACTCCATGTGTAACTCTGTGTCGTTTTATCTGTCGAACTGCTTTGCTTTATCTTGGCCAGGTCGCAATTGTAAATGAGAACTTGTTCTCAACTTGCCTACCTGGTTAAATAAAGGTAAAATAAAATAAAAAATAAAAAAATGCCAGTCTCTAGTCAGGTAATACTACTACAGCCTCTAGTCAGGTAATACTACTACAGCCTCTAGTCAGGTAATACTACTACAGCCTCTAGTCAGGTAATACTACTACAGTCTCTAGTCAGGTAATACTACTACAGCCTCTAGTCAGGTAATACTATGACAGTCTCTAGTCAGGTAATACTACTATAGCCTCTAGTCAGGTAATACTACTAAAGCCTCTAGTCAGGTAATACTACTACAGCCTCTAGTCAGGTAATACTACTACAGCCTCTAGTCAGGTAATACTACTACAGCCTCTAGTCAGGTAATACTATGCCAGTCTCTAGTCAGGTAATACTACTACAGCCACTTCTACTACGGTGGAGCTCAGTGCTGGCTTGGTTTGGCTAGGAGCCACTACTGTACTCTCTCTGCCTGCTATGCTTATTCCTGGCTCCATGGTGCCTGACTGCTGGAGGAAATGAGAGGTGACACATGTCAGCCATCCAGCTGCCTTCTCTCTGTTGAGCTGGCTTTAAATTTAAACATACAATCGCTATGTATGGATCGTCTATGGAAGGGAGTGTGTTTGTGTGCTCTGCTGTCTGACACTTGCTCCATTCCTATCACGACATGTGACAAAGCCGCGTCTGGGTTCTGGCCTTTTGATCCGGAGGTGCAAACACTGTCAACATGCTTTAGCGGTGTTGCTGGGCGTCTCTGTTTGTGTGTATGTGCTGAGTCACTTTGTATCTGTGTCATTGTGAGTGTGTGTGAAGTGCAATGCATTGACACAGGATGTTGACTGGATCAAATGATATTGTACTATTGGCAGAGCTATGTCAGTATCTCTGTTTTAAATGTATATTCTCTACTGAGAATTATGTTATATATTCTCCCTTCTGGCTAAGTTCCCTGTGTCATAGACAAATAACTGCACTAGCCAGCTGAGAGAGGACCTTGTTATGGTATGAGATAGCGATAGGGGCGTGTGGTGGGATAGCGTTTGCTTTCATTGGACGAGCTTAAAACATGCAGAGTTTAAACCAAGATTTCATTGTTTTAAAAAATGTCAGGAGAGCAAAGAAACTCCATCAGTCTCCTAATAGTGCCGCTGACTTTTCCCAGCGTTGCATCATCTGTTTGATGTGCTCACTAAGTCTGGTGGCAGCCAGCCCTTCCCTTCTCCCTGGAAGCAAATGAAATCTCAACCCTACAGCCAGTTCGGATATTGGGTACTGCTGAGTAGTTGATATGCCATTATGATAAAATCAAGAAATGTCAAGTACTCTGCTGATGCATTTTGATATTTTCAGCTGTTTTTCTCCCTAGTTTTTTGGCACCAGTCCATAGAAGGATGGTTGACTTTTCCAGCAGCAGCATCATGTTTGATCTGGTGACAGTCACAGTGAGGCAGCCTGGGTATTCACTCCTTAAAACGCCCCTGAAAAATAAATCCCTCGGTGGTGTATTGGAAACCTATTGCAGCAGCTGATTGGATTCCTTGCAGGCTCTCAATGTAGATTAAGGTTAAGCGATACTGTTGTGTTATTCTGCAGGGCCTCATGGGTTTGCTCCAGGCCTCATCTCCTCTGCTGCCAACCACAGAGCCTGGGTAATAATCTATTGTCTGGGGCAGCACTACCGCTACCACTACCCAATAACAGTTTAGCTTCAAACACACATCTGAGTACAGAGGAGAGGAGAGGAGAGGAGAGGGGAGGGGAGGAGAGGGGAGGAGAGGGGAGGAGAGGAGAGGAGAGGAGAGGAGAGGAGAGGGGAGGAGAGGAGAGGGGATGAGAGGAGAGAAGAGGAGAGGAGAGGGGGGGGGGGGAGAGGAGAGGAGAGGGGGAGGGAGAGGAGAGGAGAGGAGAGGGAGAGGAGAGGAGAGGAGAGGAGAGGAGAGGAGAGGAGAGGAGAGGAGAGGAGAGGAGAGGAGAGGAGAGGAGAGGAGAGGAGAGGAGAGGAGAGGAGAGGAGAGGAGAGGAGAGGAGAGGAGAGGAGAGGAGAGGAGAGGAGAGGAGAGGAGAGGAGAGGAGAGGAGAGGGAGGGAGAGGAGAGGAGAGGAGAGGAGAGGAGAGGAGAGGAGAGGAGAGGAGAGGAGAGAATAGGAGGGGAGGGGTGCTGTTGCCAAGTCCATATTGATCACGGGTCACTGCAGGCTAAAAGGACCCGGCGCTCCAAGAAAGTCCCAGAAATGCATTAGAGCCTAAACAACTTCTCCCTTACTGCTCAGTTAGAGGGATAAACTGGAGGGGGATGACATGTACCCGTCTGTATCCCCCCACAGTAAAATATCAACCCATCATTTCATCATGATGTCAGGCCTCATTAGCTGAGCTATGAGGTGGGAGAGAAGAGGTCTTCACCTCTTTACACGGCGTCTCTTAGTTAATATATTCTCCATCATCTGAATATATCTGGTAATCTATGGTGCTCCAGCTTTGAGGAAGGAGGGGGAGGTTGAAGGTCGAGGTGGGATTTGTAATGGATCATGCAGGGTAGCAGCAGCCAGGGCTTTTCCACCAAGCAGGAAATGAAGGGCATGGGTCTTCCTGGATGCCGCTCGTTTGTCTCCCTCTTTAAATAGACTGTAGATGATTGAATTTGGTGTGTGGGTGTGGTGTGTTGGGGAATGCAGGGGCATTCAGCTAGATAGATTGTTTATCTTATAAGTGTGCTGTCCATCCTTTTTCTCTGAATGAAACTGAATGGTCTGTGGGTCAGACTAGCTTGTTTTAGTAGACTAGGGGGAGAGGGTTAAATACATGTGAAATACAGCTGTGTTTAAATATTGTTCACTGGCCTGAATCCAGCTTCATAGCACTGCTTGAAACATAGACGAAAAGAGGAAGGGGAGATGGTGAGGGAATAGAAAGGCTGTACATCTTGACTGACTGCATCACCCCTTGGTATGGCAACTGCTTGGGATCCGACCGCAAGGCGCTACAGAGGGTAGTGCGTACAGCCCAGTACATCACTGGGGCCCAGCTCCCTGCCATCCAGGACCTCTATACCAGGCAGTGTCAGAGGAAGGCCCTAAAAATGGTCAAAGACTACAGCCACCCAAGTCATAGACTGTTCTCTCTGCTACCACACGGCAAGCGGTACTGATGCACCAAATTTGGAACCAACAAGACCCTGAACAGTTTCTATCCCCAAACCATAAGACTCAAATAGCTACACGGACGACCTGCATTGACCCTTTTTACACTAACTCTTTTGACTCCCATATTCTGCTGCTACTGTTTACTATCTGTCACTTTATTCCTAGTTACATGTACATATCTACATCAATTACCTTGTACCCCTGCACATCAACTCAGTACTGTACCCCATATATACTGTATCTACCTCACCTCGTACCCCTGCACATCCACTCAGTACTGTACCCCTTATATACTGTATCTACCTCACCTCGTACCCCTGCACATCCACTCAGTACTGTACCCCTTATATAGTGTATCTACCTCACCTCGTACACCTGCACATCCACTCAGTACTGTACCCCTTATATACTGTATCTACCTCACCTCGTACCCCTGCACATCCACTCAGTACTGTACCCCTTATATACTGTATCTACCTCACCTCGTACCCCTGCACATCCACTCAGTACTGTACCCCTTATATACTGTATCTACCTCAACTCGTACCCCTGCGGTGTCACAATGTGTTTCACTATGTCAAGACATTCTTCTCCCGAAGACACTGTTCTCCATGTGATGTGTCTAAAATGGTCAGCTGACCCATAATCTGCACCATTTATCTCTATGGTAGTCTCCCTTGTCTGTGATGAAACCCCAGATAACATCTCTCCCTGACCCAATCTTATGATGTCATAACTCATAATACGTCTATTGTCTTAAGAGCAGATGGATTTTACAGGTCACAGGTCACTTTTGATCTATATCACTCTTGTCCTCCAAATTCAATTGGCTGTCTACGGTCTGTCTGTTTTGTGGATATCTGCAAGCGCGCATGTGTGTGTGTGTTTATTTCTTGCCCTGAGGTGGATATGAAATAGGCCTGTGTGTGAACTCAGGTTCAAAGTGATGTTCATTAAGACGGAATGCCAGGATGTACAAGCTTCTTCAGATCCTGTTCTAATGAGCTGAACTGGAGCTACTCCTGGAGTTGCACTTTATATCTCTCTCTCTCTCTCTCTCTCTCTCTCTCTCTCTCTCTCTCTCTCTCTCTCCTGTCTCTTTCTGTCTCTCTCTCTTCTCTCTTTTTTTCTCTCTTTTTTTCTCTCTCTCTCTCTCTCTCTCTCTCTCTCTTCCTCTCTCTCTCTCTCCTGTCTCTTTCTGTCTCTCTCTCTTCTCTCTTTTTTCTCTCTTTTTTCTCTCTCTCTCTCTCTTCCTCTCTCTTCCTCTCTCTCTCTCTCTCTCTCTCCTCTCTCTCTCTCTCTCTCTCTCTCTCTCTCCTGTCTCTTTCTGTCTTCTCTCTTTTTTCTCTCTTTTTTCTCTCTTTTTCTTCTCTCTTTTTTCTCTCTTTTTTTCTCTCTTTTTTCTCTCTTTTCTCTCTTTTTCTCTCTCTCTCTCTCTCTCTCTCTCTCTCTCCCTCTCTCTCTCTCTCTCTCTCTCTCTCTCTCTCTCTCTCTCTCTCTCTCTCTCTCTCTCTCTCTCTCTCTCTCTCTCTCTCTCTCTCCTCTCTCTCTCTCTCTCTCTCTCTCTCTCTCTCCTCTCTCCTCTCTCTCTCCTCTCTCTCTCCTCTCTCTTCCTCTCTCTCTCTCTCTCTCTCTCTCTCTCTCTCTCTCTTCTCTCTCTCTCCTGTCTCTTTCTCTCTCTCTCTCTTCTCTCTTCTCTCTCTCTCTTTTTTTCTCTCTTTCTGAGAGATTGAGATTATCTCTTTCTGTCAATATTGCCAAAGCAACGATATACACATAATACATTGTAATAACATTTTAAAGAATAACACATAATAGTATAACATGGTAGTAAATAATATTACTATAACATTTAATAAAAAAATAACAACAAGAAAATGGAAACAGTCAATAGTAGAAATGTAATAAATATATAAAGCTAAACATGGAAAATGAAACTATAATTAGCCTATAACTAACTGTCATCCTCATCATCATCATCATTACTTCCACCACCATCATTACTACTACTACTACTACTACCACCACCATCACTAAACTGCTGTCATTACCATCACCCCTACTACACATACCACTACTATTTGGAATGATAATCACAACAAAAGCAATAATAGTACTAACAATAATACTAATAATAACTAATTATCTGCATACTATTTACTATGCTGATGATATTATTCAGTATCCCTCAGGCTATGGCAGGCAAATACATATTTGACTGCAAGAAGAGCCATTGCTCCTTCACCCATGTGTATTTTTAGTTTTTCCTCTGGGTTTAATAAGTAAAACATTTTAAATAAATGTAGTCATTTCTGTGAATAGTGAATTTCTTGGTGAGGAATGTTTATCACAGTAAAGGAGAAAGTGCATCTCTGTTTCTACCTCCCCTGTTGTGCAGTGACCACATGCTGTACATGCTCATCTTTGGGTAGCCATGTCTTTTTATGTCTGCCGGTTTCTATTGCCAATCGGTGGTCACTCAGCCTGTGCTTGGTAAGGATCTGTCTCTGCTTCGTATCTCTGACAGAGTAGAGATAATCAGCCAATTCATATTCTCTGTTTAGGGTCAGATAGCAATTTAGTCGGGATTGGGATTTTGTTTAGTTTTTCCAATGTTGTAAATATGAGTCCTTTGATTGGTTCATGATTTTGTTGATTGGAATTCTTTCTTTTGAAGCAGTGCTGGTGTCAGCTTGGTTGGTGAGGTCCAACACCAGCTGACTGAGAGGGCTCGTTTCTGGTCTCAGCTCTTGGGTTTGAAGTGTTTTAAATTGCAGACTTGAATTTGGACTTGAATTTAGATGTAGCCAAAATGTTAATGATCTTTTCTGTATTTTCATTACCCCTGGAAAGAGGCCCAATTCTGCCCTACATGCATTAGTTGGTGTATTTCTCTGGACCTGTAGAATTTTCCAACAGAATTCTGCATGTAGGGCTTCAATTGGATGTTTGTCCCACATTTTAAAGTCCAGTTTATTGAGTGGCCCCCAAACGTCACTTCTGTAAAGAGCTATTGGTAGGATTAGACTGTAAAATATTTTGGTCCAAATTCTAATTGCTATGTTGATATTGAATAATTTCATTTTTATTCCATACACTGCTCTGTGGGCTGTTCCTTTGAGTGCATTCACTGCCATATTAAAGTTTCCCGGTGCAGATATGGTCAGACCAAGGTACAAATCATTTTTAGTGTGTTTAATTATTGATGTTGTTCAGGGTGAATTTATATTTGTGTTTCTAACATCTGTTTTTTGGGGGGGAAATCATGATGTTAAAAAATAAAGTATTTACTGCCAGGGCCCAATTATGGCAATATTGCTCTAGAATGTTAAGGTTCTGTTGAAGACCTTATTTGGTTGGTGATAGAATAACCAAATCCTCAGCATATAGCAGGTATTTTACCTCTGTGTCAAATAGTGTCCTGGGGCTGAAGAATGGTCCAGCATGTCTGCTAATTATTGATATAAATGTTGAAATGATTTGGACTCAAACTGCAGCCTTGTCTCACACCTCAATGTTGTGAAAATAATTATGTTTTTTGGGTTTTGATTTTTATTGCACACTTGTTTTCTGTGTACATAGATTTTATTAAGTCATACACCTTAACACCAAGCCCACTTTGGAGAATTTTGTAGAATAGCCCTTCATGCCAAATATAATCAAATGCTTTTTTAAAGTCAATAAAGCAAGCAATGATTTTGCCCTCATTTTTTTGGTGGACGTGTTTATTAATTAGTGTGTGTAAGGTGTATATATGGTCAGTAGTACGATGGTTGGGGAAAAAAGCCAAATTGACATTTACTTATATAAAAAATTATTGGAGAAAGGTTTGAATTCTTGAATTCAAAATGCTACAGAAAACCTCTCCCAGATTGCTGTTTACATAAATTCCCCTGTAATTATTGGAATCTGACTTGTCTCCACTTTTGTGGACAGGGGAGATGAGCTCCTGCTTCCAGACTTCAGGAAAGCAGACAGAAGTTAATATCATGTTGTGCAGCATTTTGCAACTCATGTGTGCTGTTTTTCAGCATTTCATTTCTGATGTTATCTAGACAACAAGCCTTCTTTGATTTGATAGATTTGAGTTTGTCTCTCTCTCTCTCTCTCTCTCTCTCTCTCTCTCTCTCTCTCTCTCTCTCTCTCTCCTTGGAGAGAAGCAGAATGAACAAAGACTCTTGGTCGTTCCCTAGTTCCCTGTTCCAGGCCTATAGCCCATTTCCATTAGTAATGAAACATTATTCCTCCAGCGTTGCCTTTTAGCTCAGACATTTTCTCTCTTAATTGTTGGAAGTGTTTTTGGAATGCTCTGCTGTTGGGTGGTCCCTCCTTCCTCCCCTCCTCCTTCCTCCCCTCACATGCCTTTGCTCCACATGTTGGCAGCTGGCTAGGACAGGTATCCTCTAAATATCATCTTTAATTAGTTCATTGGGCCCGGTTGTTTTTTCAGCGATTCCTTGATTGCTTCAGTGTTTTTTCTCTCTCCACCAATTCTCGGAGGATCTTCCTAATAGTTACAGTAGAGCCTTAGGCTATCTCTGGCTGTGTGTGTGTTTATGTATGTGTGTGGGTGTATGTGTGTGTGTCAGTGTGTTTCGCTATAGCTGTACTGTAGTCTTCGACACATTTTCCAGCCACCATGCAACAGTAGCAAATGCATCTTCAGTGAAGCTTTCATTGAGTGTGACGACCGGTGGCCAACGCTGTCTTTTTTTACCAGACTTTAATCTCTCATATATTATATAGTCACATGAACCTACCTCAGGTTGTGTATGTGTTGTGTGTGACAATGCCAACATTGTTCCCAACTCTAGACTTGACTCTCCCCCAGCTGTGATCAGAGGGACTGTCCCTGGGTTCTGCTCTTCCTGTTAGAATCCAGCTCTGACCTAGGTGCACTGTGGGTGGTATGTGCCCTACTCTGCTCAGAGAGCAGGAGGGGAGGAGAGGGGAGGAGATGTGAGGAGGAGAGGCCTGTAGGAGTGTAGTGGAGAAGGGAGGAGTGGAGAGTGTAGGAAGCAGAGGATTTGTCCTCTCAGAGCTCCATCAGGGGTGTAGCCTGGCAACACTACACCACTGCCTGGCAGTGCTGGGTGCCCTCCTGCTGGCGCTGCCTGTGCCAGGTGAGATCAAAAGACCCGTAATGACAGAGTCCACCCGGAGAGAGGAGGAGACACTCAGAGACTCAGCCTGCCCAGTGCACATTCCATCCCGCTGTTTACCACCGCTGCTGCCACAGCTCAGCCAAGGCAGGCGGAAAGAGACCCTGTAAGAAAGTTCAAAGTGGAGATAAACCATGTGACTTTGAACAATCGTACTGCTGTTATGAAGAGGGCAGGAAGCCATTTGAGAGGAGAGGAGATACACCTCTGGTGCCTTCCTTCCTCCACTGAGCTGCTGCTGTACAATCTTAGAAAAAAAAGTGCTACGTGTTCTTCGGCTGTCCCCATAGGATAGCCATTTGAAGAACCCTTTTTGGTTCCAGGTAGAACCCTTTTGGGTTCAATGTTGAACCCTTTCCACAGAGGGTTCTACAAGGAACCCAAAAGCGTTCTACCTAGAACCAAAAAGGCCATTATATGCAGCTTTATTACCCACAGTCCTTTAGTGCATCACTCATAACTAACTATAACTACTAACTATTTTACATGGACTGAAGGCGCCATTTAAACTGCTTCACAGGCTTGTCTGTCTGCAGGAACTAAACAAGTTCCAGGACCTTTCTGAATCATTTGACCACACTGTCGCCCTCGGACATGTTCTGCAGGGTGGAGGTGTGCCGATAACAGAGTCAAACAGGGGCACAACTTTGGTCTGCTGGTGGTGTTCACAGCCCTGGGCTCCAGGTCAGTGGGGCCTCATGACACCGGCTGTGCCCCAGGACAGTGCTAGCGTTGGTAGGACAGGTAGGACAGAGACGCCACTCTGGTGCTCTCACGCTGGAGGAGCCTAAGTAATGACTGCCTTTCTTTTTGGTTTCCTCTCTCTCTTCCTCTCAGCGCCTCTATTTGTTTTTGGACTTGTCTTCTAAATGCCGTCTTGGCAGAAAGTTCATAGGAAATGATGATGGGCTTTGAAATGGTTTTCCTTCCATACCCAAATATTGCTGCGGAGTGGTCTGATTGCTGTTGTTAAGATGATTATCACCCTGCTCAACGCTAGACTGCCTGTGGAATGTGATGTGTACACCAGGTGCCTCTGTGTGTAAACACTGTGCCTCTGTGGCCTACCCTCCCTATGGGTCGGTGGAGAGCGGTGGAGCTGACGGAGAGGAGAAAGCCGGGGAGGAGTTATGGGTGATGCACTAGAGGACTGTGGGTAATAAAGCTGCTTATAATGGCCTCTTAAAAAAAAGCAGGAGACAAACTGAGCGCTCAGCAGAAAACAACACAATGACTGGACTGGTGAATCATTTAGTCACACCAGTGGTGTGGCGCTGTCGCTGTTCTCTGGCACACACACACACACACACACACACACACACACACACACACACACACACACACACACACACACACACACACAATATATAGTGTAACAGCTTTGTGGTCAATGGAAACCAGATTGGGTCTGATCAAATCAGTCAACGTTGACAATTTACCAAACAAAGTAATTCAGGCCTTATAAGACAACTACGTTTTCACAAATTAAATGTGGTACCCTGGTTGGGTTTCCTGGAGCGTTCTACAGGATATGTTTTGCTTTCACAAGACCTGAAAATAACCACTTCAGGGTGCGATTAGCAAGACACTCATTCGACATGACGTTAGCGAGCTAGCTTGTTTACAATGCACTGCCTCGTCACAATACCTGGGACTTTGGTCCTGGATCCTGGACCCACTACTTACGCAGGTCCGGGATTCGTTTCAGCCAGGGTTGGTTTGCGTTTCACACATACTTTATAGCGCGGATCAGGGTACCAGGATCCGGATCATAAGGGTATATGTGAAGGCTCCCTAAGAGGTTGATAGACATGTCTGCTGTGACTGTGTAGGGCGGTGAAGCTGCTGGTTCCTAATGTCTGGCAGCTACATTCACAGAGGAAATACCAGGCCAGTCACATGACCCTAAGGACACAAAGAAGATAGAGGGTTTGGAGAGTTGTGTCCTCCTTCCTCCCTCCCTCAGCCTTCCAAGACGAGTCTAAGTCAGTGTGTGTCTGTGGCTTCGGGGTGGGGCCAGATTTGGACTCCGCAAGCACTTCTCTTCTTTCACTGAAACCCTCCTTGTCTTGTGACCAGTTCTCAGAGAACAAAGACGGTTATACACCACGCGGTGTGGGCCCAAACATGGCACACCCACATAGACCCAGACCCTGGTTAGGCAGAGAGTAGGGGAAGAAAGAGTGGGAAGAGAAGTTCAATATTTATGCTGACTTAAACTGCTGAAATGGGCTCGCGGTATAAATGCGGTAGGCTTGTTTTCTGAAGTGCGGTAGTTTTAAGAATGAAAAGGGCTGCTCTCACTTAGCCGGAGGAGGAGAATGGTTGGACGTACATTGTGTGTCACTGCCCAGTGCTGGGAAAAGATAAGATGTGCGTGTTTTGTGTGTGTGTGTTTGTGTAGGTTTTAGGGCCAGGAACCTCACGATACGATATTATCACGATACTTAAGTGCCAATACGATATGTATTGCGATTCTATATGTATTGCGATTCTATACTGCAATTGTATTGTGATTTGATGTAACTAACATATTGCTCACTATTCAGTATGTGTGATGTAAAGTAACAAGAGAGAGCCATGAGAAGATGAGTTTGGAGATTAAAGTGATGAAAACATGTTGGCGCACCATTTAAAAAGAAGATGGAGAACAAGCTACAGGAGGAGAGTTCTGACGCAGGTACAGCCGACTAGCATTGGCTAACGTAAACTACCTAACAAAATGATATAAATATTGGGGGGCAGAGGGGTAGGGGGAGAGCTGAGCTGCTGTCTGGGTACCATTATGTTGCCAGATAGGGGGTGTGTGTGTGTGTGTGTGTGTGTGTGTGTGTGTGTGTGTGTTAGCCGCTCCCTGCTTCCCTGCCTGCTGTCTGTGGTGTATCCAGGCAGGCTGTGTTTCCTAACAGGGCTGTGTGTTTGCTCTGTGTACCAGCTAGGTGGTATAGCCCCTGTGTTCCTGCTGTGTGAGCCCTAGCCTCCTGACTGTCCTCCAAATGCTAGTCTTCATCCCAGCACTCCCACTCTACCAACATCAAACCCCCCTCACCTTCACCCCCCTCAACCCCCTTAGTCATCTCACCTCTCATACCCCTCAAGCTGATCAGCACTGTCTCAGAAGAGGCCTGACATTATGGAGTCAGTCTGATCCACTGAAACCCCCTGTTGGTCCTTTTCTTCCTGTTCATCTCCTCTCCTCACTAGTGATTGATTGACAGTGATTGATTGAAACACACTCTGAATCTACCCCTAATCTCCAGTGTTTATTAGAATTGTGGAGGAGGAAAAGAGAGAGTTAGTACTGACTTTCTCATGTTACCCATAGTAATCCTTACTAACCCACCCTGTCTTGCTGCTGCCCTCTAGAACAGTTGACAATCAGCCTTTGACCACTGAGTCTGGGCTCTGACGATCACATCATCAATCAATCAGTAGAGTAGTACTCTGTGTCTATAGGGGCCTTCTGAAATTACCTGTGTCTATAGGGGCCCTGTGAAGTGCTCTGTGTCTATAGGGGCCTTCTGAAGTTACCTGTGTCTATAGGGGCCCTGTGAAGTGCTCTGTGTCTATAGGGGCCTTCTGAAGTGCTCTGTGTCTATAGGGGCCCTGTGAAGTGCTCTGTATCTATAGGGGCCTTCTGAAGTGCTCTGTGTCTATAGGGGTCTTCTGAAGTGCTCTGTGTCTATAGGGCCCTTCTGAAGTGTTCTGTGTCTATAGGGGCCTTGTGAAGTGCTCTGTGTCTATAGGGGCCCTGTGAAGTGCTCTGTATCTATAGGGGCCCTGTGAAGTGCTCTGTGTCCATAGGGGCCTTGTGAAGGGCTCTGTATCTATAGGGGCCCTGTGAAGTGCTCTGTGTCCATAGGGGCCTTGTGAAGGGCTCTGTATCTATAGGGGCCCTGTGAAGTATCAAATCAAATCAAATTATATTTGTCACATGCGCCGGATACAACACCTTCACCTTACAGTGAAATGCTTACTTACAAACCCTTAAGCAACAATGCTTTAAGAAGTTAATAAAAAATAAGTGTTAAGTAAAAAATAGAAAGTAGAAAATAAAAGTAACAAATAATTAAACAGCAGCAGTAAAATAACAAGCGAGGCTATATAGAGCAAGTATGCCTTGTACAGTAAAACATTTCTATTCTGTGCAGTAGATTGAACAATATTAAGCTTTCCAGATCATTCATACCCACTTGTCTTTCACGTTCCCTTATTCCCTATCTGAGAAAGAGGAAAGCAAACCCATACACATTTTGAGGGACAATTCATGCAACCCCTCCAAACAGCAAGTGAAAAATTGGCCTTCCCACTCCCACCCCAGGCCAAGGCATGGCAGAGCAGGAGCAGAGAGAGGACAAAGGAAGGTCTCTCTCCTCTCATTACCAATCCGTTTGAACACTCTGTTTACATTCTGTCCCAAACGTCCGTTTCTCCAAGATGGATGTAGGTTCTCCTCTGTAGCCAGGCAGGCTGGTTCCTACTGGGGTCACTACCAGCCATTCATATTCCTTTACAACCTGCGTTTGGCACCACGCCACAGGAACGACTGAACGCCTGTCAGCTGACTGTAGCTCACAAATATTAAACTTAGTCCCCCATACACACCCCGCTCACACTTGGAAGCCCCCCCCCCTCTGCCATGTAAGGACAGGGTAGTCCTCTGAGGTCACAACCCTGGTATGGCAACTGTCCGAGATGTGGTATAGAAGGGAAAAGGGGAGGATGTGGTATAGAAGAGAAGAGGAGAGAGGAGGATGTGGTATAGAAGGGAAAAGGGGAGGATGTGGTATAGAAGAGAAGAGGAGAGAGGAGGATGGGGTATAGAGAGAAAAGGGGAGGATGTGGTATAGATGAGAAGAAGAAGAGGGGTGGATGGGGTATAGAAGAGAAAAGTGGAGGATGTGGTATAGATGAGAAGAGAAGAGGGGAGGATGTGGTATAGATGAGAAGAGAAGAGGGGAGGATGGGGTATAGAAGAGAAAAGGGGAGGATGTGGTATAGAAGAGAAGAGGAGAGGATGGGGTGTAGAAGAGAAGAGGGTGTGGTATAGAAGAGACGAGGAGAGGATTGTAGCTGTAGCTCACAAATATTAAACTTAGTCCCCCATACACACCCCGCTCACACTTGGAAGGCCCCCCCCCCCCTCTGCCATGTAAGGACAGGGTAGTCCTCTGAGGTCACAACCCTGGTATGGCAACTGTCCGAGATGTGGTATAGAAGGGAAAAGGGGAGGATGTGGTATAGAAGAGAAGAGGAGAGAGGAGGATGTGGTATAGAAGGGAAAAGGGGAGGATGTGGTATAGAAGAGAAGAGGAGAGAGGAGGATGGGGTATAGAAGAGAAAAGGGGAGGATGTGGTATAGATGAGAAGAGAAGAGGGGTGGATGGGGTATAGAAGAGAAAAGTGGAGGATGTGGTATAGATGAGAAGAGAAGAGGGGAGGATGTGGTATAGATGAGAAGAGAAGAGGGGAGGATGGGGTATAGAAGAGAAAAGGGGAGGATGTGGTATAGATGAGAAGAGAAGAGGATGGGGTGTAGAAGAGAAGAGGGTGTGGTATAGAAGAGACGAGGAGAGGATTGTAGCTGTAGCTCACAAATATTAAACTTAGTCCCCCATACACACCCCGCTCACACTTGGAAGCCCCCCCCCCCCCCCCTCTGCCATGTAAGGACAGGGTAGTCCTCTGAGGTCACAACCCTGGTATGGCAACTGTCCGAGATGTGGTATAGAAGGGAAAAGGGGAGGATGTGGTATAGAAGAGAAGAGGAGAGAGGAGGATGTGGTATAGAAGGGAAAAGGGGAGGATGTGGTATAGAAGAGAAGAGGAGAGAGGAGGATGGGGTATAGAAGAGAAAAGGGGAGGATGTGGTATAGATGAGAAGAGAAGAGGGGAGGATGTGGTATAGATGAGAAGAGAAGAGGGGAGGATGGGGTATAGAAGAGAAAAGGGGAGGATGTGGTATAGATGAGAAGAGAAGAGGGGAGGATGGGGTATAGAAGAGAAAAGGGGAGGATGTGGTATAGAAGAGAAGAGGAGAGGATGGGGTTTAGAAGAGAAGAGGGTGTGGTATAGAAGAGACGAGGAGAGGATTGTAGCTGTAGCTCACAAATATTAAACTTAGTCCCCCATACACACCCCGCTCACACTTGGAAGCCCCCCCCCCCCCTCTGCCATGTAAGGACAGGGTAGTCCTCTGAGGTCACAACCCTGGTATGGCAACTGTCCGAGATGTGGTATAGAAGGGAAAAGGGGAGGATGTGGTATAGAAGAGAAGAGGAGAGAGGAGGATGTGGTATAGAAGGGAAAAGGGGAGGATGTGGTATAGAAGAGAAGAGGAGAGAGGAGGATGGGGTATAGAAGAGAAAGGGGAGGATGTGGTATAGATGAGAAGAGAAGAGGGGTGGATGGGGTATAGAAGAGAAAAGTGGAGGATGTGGTATAGATGAGAAGAGAAGAGGGGAGGATGTGGTATAGATGAGAAGAGAAGAGGGGAGGATGGGGTATAGAAGAGAAAAGGGGAGGATGTGGTATAGATGAGAAGAGAAGAGGATGGGGTTGTAGAAGAGAAGAGGGTGTGGTATAGAAGAGACGAGGAGAGGATGTGGTATAGAAGAGAAGAGGAGAGGAGAGGAGAGGGAAGGGGGATAGAAGAGAAGAGCGGAGGATGGGGTATAGAAGAGAAAAGGGGAGGATGTGATATAGAAGAGAAGACGAGAGGATGTGATATAGAAGAGAAGAGGAGAGGATGGGGTATAGAAGAGAAAAGGGGAGGATGTGGTATAGAAGTGAAGAGAAGAGAAGAGAAGAGGGGAGGGGAGGATGGGTATAGAAGAGAAGAGAAGAGCAGAGGATGGGGTATAGAAGAGAAAAGGGGAGGATGTGATATAGAAGGGAAGAGGAGAGGATGGGGTGTAGAAGAGAAGAGGGGTGTGGTATAGAAGAGACGAGGAGAGGATGTGGTATAGAAGAGAAGAGGAGAGGAGATGAGAGGAGAGGAAGGGGGATAGAAGAGAAGAGCGGAGGATGGGGTATAGAAGAGAAAAGGGGAGGATGTGATATAGAAGAGAAGAGGAGAGGATGGGGTGTAGAAGAGAAGAGGGTGTGGTATACAAGAGAAGAGGAGAGGATGTGGTATAGAAGAGAAAAGGGGGAGGATGGGGTATAGAAGAGAAGAGGAGAGGATGTGGTATAGAAGAGAAGAGGGGAGGATGGGTATAGAAGAGAAGAGGAGAGGATGTGGTATAGAAGAGAAGAGGAGAGGATGTGGTATAGAAGAGAAGAGGAGAGGAGGGGGTATAGAAGAGGAGAGGATGTGGTATAGAAGAGAAGAGGATAGGATGGGGGTATAGAAGAGAAGAGGGGAGGATGTGGTATAGAAGAGAAGAGGAGAGGATGTGGTATAGAAGATAAGAGGAGAGGGTGGGGTATAGAAGAGAAGATGAGAGGATGTGGTATAGAAGAGAAGAGGGGAGGATAGGGTATAGAAGAGGAGAGGATGTGGTATAGAAGAGGAGAGGATGTGGTATAGAAGATAAGAGGAGAGGATGGGGTATAGAAGAGAAGAGGAGAGGGTGGGGTATAGAAGAGAAGAGGAGAGGGTGGGGTATAGAAGAGAAGAGGAGAGGATGGGGTATAGAAGAGAAGAGGAGAGGGTGGGGTATAGAAGAGAAGAGGAGAGGATGGGGTATAGAAGAGGAGAGGATGAGGTATAGAAGAGGAGAGGATGTGGTATAGAAGAGGAGATTATGTGGTATAGAAGAGAAGAGGAGAGGATGGGGTATAGAAGGGAAGAGGGGATGGAGGATGTGGTATAGAAGAGAAGAGGAGAGGATGTGGTATAGATGAGAAGAGAGGAGGGGAGGATGTGGTATAGAAGAGAAGAGGAGAGGATGTGGTATAGAAGAGAAGAGGAGAGGATGTGGTATAGAAGAGAAGAGGAGAGGATGTGGTATAGAAGAGAAGAGGGGAGGAGAGGATGTGGTATAGAAGAGAAGAGGAGAGGATGTGGTATAGAAGAGGAGAGGAGAGGATGGAGTATAGAAGAGAAGAGGGGAGGAGAGGATGTGGTATAGAAGAGAAGAGGGGAGGATGGGGTATAGAAGAGAAGAGGAGAGGATGGGGTATAGAAGAGAAGAGGAGAGGAGAGGATGGGGTATAGAAGAGAAGGGGAGTAGATGGGGAGGGGAAGAAGAGGGGAGGGGAGGATGTGGTATAGAAGAGAAGAGAGGAGGGGAGATGTGGTATAGAAGAGAAGAGGAGAGGATGTGGTATCGAAGAGAAGAGAAGAGGAGAGGATGTGGTATAGAAGAGGGGAGGAGAGGATGTGGTATAGAAGAGAAGATAAGAGGAGAGGATGTGGTATAGAAGAGAAGGGAGTAGATGGGGAGGGGAAGAAGAGGGGAGGAGAGGGGAGGATGTGGTATAGAAGAGAAGATAAGAGGAGAGGATGTGGTATAGAAGAGAAGGGGAGTAGATGGGGAGGGGAAGAAGAGGGGAGGAGAGGGGAGGATGTGGTATAGAAGAGAAGAGAGGAGGGGAGGATGTGGTATAGAAGAGGAGAGGATGTGGTATAGAAGAGAAGGGGAGTAGATGGGGAGGGGAAGAAGAGGGGAGGAGAGGGGAGGATGTGGTATAGAAGAGAAGAGAGGAGGGGAGGATGTGGTATAGAAGAGAAGAGGATGGGGTATAGAAGAGAAGAGGATGGGGTATAGAAGAGAAGAGAGGAGGGGAGGATCTGGTATAGAAGAGAAGAGGATGGGGTATAGAAGAGAAGAAGATGGGGTATAGAAGAGAAGAGGGGAGGATGTGGTATAGAAGAGAAGAGGGAGGGGTTGTGCTGGCACAGAGGATGGGTCTGGCGGTTTCAGTTACAGTACGGACCGACAGGACCAGGATCAGTACGGACCGACAGGACCAGGATCAGTACGGACCAACAGGACCGGGATCAGTACGGACCGACAGGACCGGGATCAGTACAGACCGACAGGACCCGGATCAGTGCGGACCGACAGGACCAGGATCAGTACCGGCCGACAGGACCAGGATCAGTACAGACCGACAGGACCCGGATCAGTACGGACCGACAAGACCCGGATCAGTACGGA
>NC_034190.2:63998163-64005663 GCF_002021735.2 Oncorhynchus kisutch | reverse complement strand
CCACTCCATGGTGTCTGCCTGCCTGCCTGCCTGCCTGCCTGCCTGCCTGCCTGCCTGCCTGCCTGCCTGCCTCCACTCCATGGTGTCTGCCTGCCTGCCTGCCTGCCTGCCTGCCTGCCTGCCTGCCTGCCTGCCTGCCTGCCTGCCTGCCTGCCTGCCTGCCTGCCTCCACTCCATGGTGTCTGCCTGCCTGCCTGCCTGCCTGCCTGCCTGCCTGCCTGCCTGCCTGCCTGCCTGCCTGCCTGCCTGCCTGCCTGCCTGCCTGCCTCCACTCCATGGTGTCTGGCTGCCTGGCTGTGCTGTGGCTGTGCATATAGGTCAGGGAAATGTAGACAACGCTCCCGCTGTGTGACCATGAAGTGGGGCAGCAGCTCTGGAGGACTGGAGCTGCTGGTAAAATACAAATGTTAGAGAGACTATAAAAATACAAGGCACACATAATGTGCCCCCATGGAATAGTGAATATGGGGCTAGTTTCAATCTCAAAGGCAGTAGGACAGACTAACCTATTTCCCCAAAGTGGGGTGTCCCTCTCTATACCCTTCTGTAACTGGCAGACTTCTAGTCCTGTGCCAGATTTAGAAGTATTGTGCCCTAGACTTGGGCGGTATCCAGGTTGTCATCCCAGGATATTCTGTAACACCAACACTGAACAGAAAGGTTGCTATTTCCAATCCAAAGGTTAGCAATGCTGACAAGTATGTCAAATCATATAGAGATATGTAGCTTTTACATTTAACCTTTATTTAACTAGGCAAGTCAGTTAAGAACAAATTCCTATTTACAATGACAGCCTAGGAACAGTGGGTTAACTGCCTTGTTCAGCAGCTAACCACTAGGCTACCTGCTGCCCCAAAAGCTAAATGCTAATGAACGCATGCCAACATTTTATACAGTCACTGACATAAACTATTTCAAGGACAGGCAAGCAGCTCATAAAGTTATACAAGTAACAAAAAATGCTTCTCACAGTTCGCTGCACAAAACAAATATTAGAGAGCAAGGCTCTTAATCCAGGAGGGGCTTCTCTGCTGTTACCAAGCGGAGCTGGATTGCAAGAAGCTAACCACTAAGTTAGCAAGCCAAATGCACAACTGCAGAGCATTTAGCACATTTTAGACAGTTAACTTAATAGTTATAAGATATCTAGCTGGCAAACATTTACAGTTGAAGTCAGAAGTTTACATACACTTAGGTTGGAGGCATTAAAACTCATTTTTCAACCACTCCACAAATTTCTTGTTCACAACTATAGTTTTGGCAAGTCGGTTAGGACATCTACTTTGTGCATGACACAAGTCATTTTTCCAACAATTATTTACAGACAGATTATTTCACTTATAATTCACTTTATCACAATTCCAGTGGGTCAGAAGTTTACATACACTGAGTTGACTGTGCCCTTAAACAGCTTGGAAAATTCCAGAAAATTATGTCATGGCTTTAGAATCTTCTGATAGGTTAATTGACATAATTTGAGTCAATTGGAGGTGTACCTGTGGATGTATTTCAAGGCCTACCTGCAAACTCAGTGCCTCTATGCTTAACATCATGGGAAAATCTAAAGAAATCAGCGAAGCCCTCAGAAAAACAATTGTAGACCTCCACAAGTCTGGTTCATCCTTGGGAGCAATTTCCAAACGCCTGAAGGTACCACATTCATCTGTGCAAACAAGAGTACACAAGTATAAACACCATGGTACCAAGCATCCACCATACCATTCAGGAAGGAGACGTGTTCTGTCTCCTAGAGATGAACGTACTTTGGTGCGAAAAGTGCAAATCAATCCCAGAACAACAGCAAAGGACCTTGTGAAGATGCTGGAGGAAACAGATACAAAAGTATCTATATCCACAGTAAAACGAGTCCAATATCGACATAACCTGAAAGGCCTGTCAGCAAGGAAGAAGCCACTGCCCCAAAACCACCATGAAAAAGCCAGACTACGGTTTGCAACAGCACATGGGGACAAAGATCGTACTTTTTGGAGAAATGTCCCCTGGTATGATGAAACAAAAATAGAACTGTTTGGTAGAAAAAGGGGGAGGCTTGCAAGCCGAAGAACACCATCCCACCATCCCGACTGGTGCACTTAACAAAATGGATGGCATCATGAGGATGGGAAATTATGTGGATATATTGAAGCAACATCTCAAGACATCAGTCAGGAAGTTAAAGCTTGGTCGCAAATGGGTCTTCCAAATTGGAGAGAGAGAGAGAGAGAGAGAGAGAGAATACTTCAATTCACATAGGACACCGGATAAGACAGGAGAAATACTCCAGATATAACAGACTGACCCTAGCCCACCGACACATAAACTACTGCAGCATAAATACTGGAGGCTGAGACAGGAGGGGTGAGGAGACACTGTGGCCCCAACCGATGATACCCCTGGACAGGGCCAAACAGGCAGGATATAACCCCACCCACTTTGCCAAAGCACAGCCCCCACACCACTTATTGTGAGAAGCTTGTGGAAGGCTACCCGAAATGTTTGACCCAAGTTCAACAATTAAAGGCAATGCGACCAAATACTAATTGAATGTATGTAAACTTCTGACCCACTGGGAATATGATGAAAGAAATAAAAGCTGAAATAAATAGATTTCTATTATTCTGACATTTCACATTCTTTAAATGAAGTGGTGATCCTAACTTTTTACTAGGATTAAATGTCAGGAATTGTGAAAAACTGAGTTTAAATGTATTTAGCTAAGGTGTATGTAAACTTCCGATTTCAAATGTAGTTGTGAATTCCATACTGTAACTAGATCACCTGGCGCATGCTGCACAACAGTGATTGCCTCACAAGGCTCCGATCTCTCGTTGTGTGCTTGTAAACAAACAACATGTGACTGGGGACTTCATAATGTAAAATAACGTGACAGGTGAAATGAAGAACGCGGTCTGCTTTATCTCCTAACATATTGCACAAGTTGACTGCAGGTATTTACTTAAAAAGTATCTACAGACAAAGTGTGAATTACGGGGGAGCCAGCTCCCCTGAATGAAACTCCCCTGAATGAAACATCAAATCAAATCACATTTTTTATGTTATTGCGGGTGTAGTGAAATGCTTGTGTTCCTAGCTCCAACTGTCAATGGTGGGTGGAGCTGGTGCATGGAAGTCAGGTGCAGGAGAGCAGAGATGAGTGAACACAAAGTACTTTACTGAGGCAAATAGTAAGACCAGAATGCAACAGCGTCACCAATACCAAATACCCAAAACAAGTAAGGCAGCACACAGTACCACAAACAAAGTACAAGGTACCGGCTGCCACAAAACACAGGTATACCTAAAACCTGGTGCTAACCAGCCGTAAGCGTGCCAACCTTGACAATAAACAATACCTCACACAGACATGGAGGGAACAGAGGGCTAAATACACATAGTAATTATGAGGAGACGTAAACCAGGTGTGCAGGAAAACAAGACAAAACAAATGGAAAATGAAAGGTGGAGCAGCGATGGCTAGAAGACCTGTGATGTCGACCGCCGAATGCTGCCCAAACAAGCAGCATTGATGGGTCCAATACGTCCTCCACTGGAACCCAGCATCTCTCCTCCGGACCGTATCCCTCCCAGTCCACGAGGTACTGAAAGCCCCTCGCCCGATGCCTCGAATCGAGTATGGAGCGAACGGAGTATGCTGGGACCCCCTCGATGCCCAGAGGGGGCGGAGGAACCTCCCGCACCTCACACGGGTCAGCCACCACCGGCCTGAGGAGAGACACATGGAACGAGGGGTTAATACAGTAATTGGGGGGGAAGCTGTAACCTGTAAGTCACCTCTTTCAGTCTCCTCGGGACTTTAAATGGCCCCACAAACCGCGGACCCAACTTCCGGCAGGGCAGGCGGAGGGGCAGGTTTTGGGTCGAGAGCTAGACCCGGTGACGGTCTGCGTAGCACGGCCCGCTGAAGGTGAACATGAGCGGAGTCCCATGTCGCCTCCACGCGCCTGAACCAGTCGTCCACCGCAGGAACCTCGATCTGACTCCGGTGCCAAGGCGCCAAAACCGGCTGGTACCCCAGTACTCACTGGAATGGGGAGAGGTTAGTGGAGGAGTGGCAGAGCGAGTTCTGGGCCATCTCTGCCCAGGGCACGAACGCCGCTCACTTCCCCAGCCAGTCATTGGCATTAAGACCTCAGAAACCTACCCACATCCTGGTTCACTCTCTCCACCTGCCAGTTACTCTCGGGGTGAAAACCCGAGGTAAGGCTGATCGAGACCCCCAGAGGTTCCATGAACGCCCTCCAGACCCTCGAAGTGAACTGGGGACGCTGGTCAGACACCATATCCTCAGGCACCCCATAGTGCCGGAAGTGTGCGTAAACAAGGCCTCCGCAGTCTGACAGAGGGAGGAGACGGCAGGACTTAGAAAGCGGTCCACAACATCCAGGATCGTGGTGTTACCCTATGAGGGAGGAGGATCGGTAAGGAAATTCACCGACAGGTGCGACCAAGGCCGTTGTGGAACGGGTAAGGGGTGTAGCTTACCTCTGGGCAGGTACCTAGGAGCCTTACACTGGGCGCAGACCGAGCAGGAGAAAACATAAACCCTCACGTCCTTAGCCAACGTGGGCCATCAGTGCTTCCCACTCAGACTGCGCACCGTCCGACCGATGCCTGGATGACCAGAGGAGGGTGACGTGTGGGCCCAATAGATTAGCCGGACAGCAGACAGAACGTACAGACGCCCAGCGGGACATTGGAGGGGAGTGGGCTCTGCACATAGCGCCTGCTCAATGTCTGCGTCCAGCTACCACACTACCGGCGCCACCAGGCAGGAGGCCGGGAGTATGGGGGTGGGATCCATGGGCCAAAACGGATGAAAAACATGGCCCACCTTGCCTGGCGAGTGTTCAGTCTCCTCACTGCCCGGATGTACTCCAGATTGCGGTGGTCAGTCCAGATGAGAAAAGGGTGTTTAGCCCCCTCAAGCCAATGTCTCCACGCCTTCAAAGCATTGACGACAGCCAACAGCTCCCGGTCCCCCACGTCCCCCACGTCAGAGCTTCGGTGGCGTACCCGAGCACTGAGAGAACACTGCTCCTATCCCTGCCTCGGACGTGTAAGTCAGCACACTGAACTACAAACAAAGTACAAAAAACACAGGTATACATAAAACCTGGCGCTAACCAGCCGGAAGCGTGCCAACCTCGACAATAAACAATACCACACACAGACACCAACATTGCAGTAATATCTAACAATTCACAACAATACATACAAATCTAAAAGTAAAAGAATGCAATTATGAAATGTATGAATATTAGGATGAGCATTGTCGGAGTGGCATTGACTAAAATACAGGAGAATACAGTATATACATATGGGATGAGTAAAGCAGCATGTAAACATTATTAAAGTGACTAGTGTTATATCATTCAAGTGACCAGTGATTCCTTGTCTATGTGGCAGCCTCTAAGCCTCCAAGGTGCATGGTTGAGTAACTGGGTGGTAGCCAGCTAGTGATGGCTATTTAACAGTCTGATGGCCTTAATATAGAAGCTGTTTTTCAGTCTCTCTGTCCCAGCTTTGATGCACCTGTACTGACCTCGCCTTCTGGATGATAGTGGGGTGAACAGACCGTGGCTCGGGTGGTTGAAGTCCTTGATGATCTTTTTTGCCTTCCTGTGACATCGGGGCTGTAGCCCCCCTAAATGCAACAAAAGTCCAACTTTGGGGGGTCTCTAAATAATGAATATTTAACCATTCTCCTATATGTGTAAAATGTAGTGGTAAATATGAAAATAAAAGCTTCCAAATTAAACGAACACCCCAGGTACTGCTGCAATGTTCCTATGACAACTTTTTTCACTGGAAAACAATGAAAGTAGACATAGTTCCGCTTACAGTGCATTTTCCGAGATCTCCAAGATCCATGATTCGTACAGGCTTTAAGTTCAATGTTCTATTTCAATTGTTAAATGATAACAACTCATAAACAAATAAAACTGTCATAAATGTCATTCATGTAAGGAAAGAAAGGTAGTGTTTTATGTCACACGATCTCCAAGCATTAATTATGGACAACTCATAAACTTGGGTGTTAAACATGTTTTGATTCAACCCATGTATTATATTGAATGTAGGATACCTGTTCTGCGTGTGTTCATGTGTGTAAAATTCCCTGGGCTAGGAAGGTAGGCTACTGTCAGTGGTGTAGACCTAGTGGCAGTGGTGTAGACCTAGTGACTGTGGTGTAGACCTAGTGGCAGGGGTGTAGACCTAGTGGCTGTGGTGTAGACCTAGTGGCTGTGGTGTAGACCTAGTGGCAGTGGTGTAGACCTAGTGGCAGTGGTGTAGACCTAGTGGCTGTGGTGTAGACCTAGTGGCTGTGGTGTAGACCTAGTGGCTGTGGTGTAGACCTAGTGGCAGTGGTGTAGACCTAGTGGCAGTGGTGTAGACCTAGTGACAGTGGTATAGACCTAGTGGCAGTGGTGTAGACCTAGTGGCTGTGGTGTAGACCTAATGGCAGTGGTGTAGACCTAGTGGCAGTGGTGTAGACCTAGTGGCAGTGGTGTAGACCTAGTGGCTGTGGTGTAGACCTAGTGGCAGGGGTGTAAGACCTAGTGGCTGTGGTGTAGACCTAGTGGCTGTGGTGTAGACCTAGTGGCAGTGGTGTAGACCTAGTGGCTGTAGTGTAGACCTAGTGGCAGGGGTGTAAGTCCTAGTGGCTGTGGTGTAGCCCTAGTGGCAGTGGTGCAGACCCCCTGCATCTACCAGCCCCCTGCACCCACTAGCCCCCTGCATCTACCAGCCCCCTGCACCCACCAGCACCCTGCATCTACCAGCCCCCTGCACCCACCAGCCCCCTGCATCTACCAGCCCCCTGCATCTACCAGCCCCCTGCACCACCAGCCCCCTGCATCTACCAGCCCCCTGCACCCACCAGCCCCCTGCATCTACCAGCCCCCTGCATCTACCAGCCCCCTGCACCCACCAGCCTCCTGCACCTACCAGCCCCCTGCATCTACCAGCCTCCTGCATCCACCAGCCCCCTGCATCTACCAGCCCCCTGCATCTACCAGCCCCCTGCACCCACCAGCCTCCTGCATCTACCAGCCTCCTGCACCCACCAGCCTCCTGCACCCACCAGCCCCCTGCATCTACTAGCCCCCTGCATCTACCAGCCTCCTGCATCTACCAGCCCCCTGCATCTACCAGCCTCCTGCATCCACCAGCCCCCTGCATCTACCAGCCTCCTGCATATACCAGCCCCCTGCATCAACCAGCCTCCTGCACCCACCAGCCCCCTGCATCTACCAGCCTCCTGCATCTACCAGCCCCCTGCATCTACCAGCCTCCTGCACCCACCAGCCCCCTGCATCTACCAGCCCCCTGCATCTACCAGCCCCCTGCATCTACCAGCCCCCTGCATCTACCAGCCTCCTGCACCCACCAGCCCCCTGCATCTACCAGCCCCCTGCAAGCCCCAGGCCCTGCTCCCCTCTGCATCCCCCGGCACAGCTGTTGCGGGGGAGTGAGCCG
>NC_034190.2:63933163-63993163 GCF_002021735.2 Oncorhynchus kisutch | reverse complement strand
CACGGTCTCCCCTAGGCTCTTCTCCCCTCCCCCTCCCTCTGTGAGTCTCCTGGTAGTTATTTTAACACCCCTCTATCCCCCACGGTCTCCCCCAGGCTCTTCTCCCCTCCCCCTCCCTCTGTGAGTCTCCTGGTAGTTATTTTAACACCCCTCTATCCCCCACATTCTCCCCCAGGCTCTTCTCCCCTCCCCCTCCCTCTGTGAGTCTCCTGGTAGTTATTTTAACACCTCTCTATCCCCCGCGGTCTCCCCCAGGCTCTACTCCTCCTCCCTCTGTGAGTCTCCTGGTAGTTATTTTAACACCCCTCTATACCCACGGTCTCCCCCAGGCTCTTCTCCCCCTCCCCCTCCCTCTGTGAGTCTCATGGTAGTTATTTTAACACCTCTCTATCCCCCACGGTCTCCCCCAAGCGCTTCTCCCCCTCCCCCCTCCCTCTGTGAGTCTCCTGGTAGTTATTTCAACACCCCTCTATCCCCCACGGTTTCCCCCAGGCTCTTCTCCCCTCCCCCCTCCCTCTGTGAGTCTCCTGGTAGTTATTTTAACACCTCTCTATCCCCCACATTCTCCCCCAGGCTCTTCTCCCCTCCCCCTCCCTCTGTGAGTCTCCTGGTAGTTATTTTAACACCCCTCTATCCCCCACAGTCTCCCCCAGGCTCTTCTCCCCCTCCCCCTCCCTCTGTGAGTCTCCTGGTAGTTATTTTAACACCCCTCTATCCCCCACGGTCTCCCCCAGGCTCTTCTCCCCCTCCCCCTCCCTCTGTGAGTCTCCTGGTAGTTATTTTAACACCCCTCTATACCCCACGGTCTCCCCCAGGCTCTTCTCCCCCTCCCTCTGTGAGTCTCATGGTAGTTATTTTAACACCTCTCTATCCCCCACGGTCTCCCCCAAGCGCTTCTCCCCCTCCCCCCTCCCTCTGTGAGTCTCCTGGTAGTTATTTCAACACCCCTCTATCCCCCACGGTCTCCCCCAGGCTCTTCTCCCCTCCCCCCTCCCTCTGTGAGTCTCCTGGTAGTTATTTTAACACCTCTCTATCCCCCACATTCTCCCCCAGGCTCTTCTCCCCTCCCCCTCCCTCTGTGAGTCTCCTGGTAGTTATTTTAACACCCCTGTATCCCCCACGGTCTCCCCCAGGCTCTTCTCCCCCTCCCCCCTCCCTCTGTGAGTCTCCTGGTAGTTATTTTAACACCTCTCTATCCCCCACATTCTCCCCCAGGCTCTTCTCCCCTCCCCCTCCCTCTGTGAGTCTCCTGGTAGTTATTTTAACACCTATCTATCCCCCACGGTCTCCCCCAGGCTCTTCTCCCCCTCCCCCTCCCTCTGTGAGTCTCCTGGTAGTTATTTTAACACCCCTCTATCCCCCACGGTCTCCCCCAGGCTCTTCTCCCCCTCCCCCTCCCTCTGTGAGTCTCCTGGTAGTTATTTTAACACCCCTCTATACCCCACGGTCTCCCCCAGGCTCTTCTCCCCCTCCCTCTGTGAGTCTCATGGTAGTTATTTTAACACCTCTCTATCCCCCACGGTCTCCCCCAAGCGCTTCTCCCCCTCCCCCCCTCCCTCTGTGAGTCTCCTGGTAGTTATTTCAACACCCCTCTATCCCCCACGGTCTCCCCCAGGCTCTTCTCCCCTCCCCCCTCCCTCTGTGAGTCTCCTGGTAGTTATTTTAACACCTCTCTATCCCCCACATTCTCCCCCAGGCTCTTCTCCCCTCCCCCTCCCTCTGTGAGTCTCCTGGTAGTTATTTTAACACCCCTCTATCCCCCACGGTCTCCCCCAGGCTCTTCTCCCCCTCCCCCCTCCCTCTGTGAGTCTCCTGGTAGTTATTTTAACACCTCTCTATCCCCCACATTCTCCCCCAGGCTCTTCTCCCCTCCCCCTCCCTCTGTGAGTCTCCTGGTAGTTATTTTAACACCTATCTATCCCCCACGGTCTCCCCCAGGCTCTTCTCCCCCTCCCCCTCCCTCTGTGAGTCTCCTGGTAGTTATTTTAACACCCCTCTATCCCCCACGGTCTCCCCCAGGCTCTTCTCCCCCTCCCCCTCCCTCTGTGAGTCTCCTGGTAGTTATTTTAACACCCCTCTATCCCCCACGGTCTCCCCCAGGCTCTTCTCCCCCTCCCTCTGTGAGTCTCATGGTAGTTATTTTAACACCTCTCTATCCCCCACGGTCTCCCCCAAGCGCTTCTCCCCCTCCCCCCTCCCTCTGTGAGTCTCCTGGTAGTTATTTTAACACCTCTCTATCCCCCACATTCTCCCCCAGGCTCTTCTCCCCTCCCCCTCCCTCTGTGAGTCTCCTGGTAGTTATTTTAACACCCCTCTATCCCCCACGGTCTCCCCCAGGCTCTTCTCCCCCTCCCCCTCCCTCTGTGAGTCTCCTGGTAGTTATTTTAACACCCCTCTATCCCCCACTGTCTCCCCAGGCTCTTCTCCCCCTCCCCCTCCCTCTGTGAGTCTCCTGGTAGTTATTTTAACACCCCTCTATCCCCCACAGTCTCCCCCAGGCTCTTCTCCCCCTCCCCCCCCCCTCTGTGAGTCTCCTGGTAGTTATTTTAACACCTCTCTATCCCCCACATTCTCCCCCAGGCTCTTCTCCCCTCCCCCTCCCTCTGTGAGTCTCCTGGTAGTTATTTTAACACCTATCTATCCCCCACGGTCTCCCCCAGGCTCTTCTCCCCCTCCCCCCTCCCTCTGTGAGTCTCCTGGTAGATATTTTAACACCTCTCTATCCCCCACATTCTCCCCCAGGCTCTTCTCCCCTCCCCCTCCCTCTGTGAGTCTCCTGGTAGTTATTTTAACACCCCTCTATCCCCCACGGTCTCCCCCAGGCTCTTCTCCCCTCCCCCCTCCCTCTGTGAGTCTCCTGGCAGCTCTCTTTTAGACACACCTCTGCTTGTTATTCTCTACAGCAGTTAGCTTGTTGTTTTTCTCCCCTCATCAGGCAGATGCAGTGAGCTCTCTCTGTCTCTCTCTCTCTCTCCAGGTTAATTTCCTCTCCATCTACTCCTGTTTCATCCCTGCTTACCTCCCTGAGGTTTCTCAGCCATGGCTCTCTGTTCTACAGTGTTATTTACACAGTGTCTTGATGACAGAGTATATAGTTTATCCATTAAACCAGGGGGAATGGACCCTTTTAGAGTTGACTAATGAATTATGTTTTGTTTTTGTTGATGTTCTGCTTGGTCTAGAACACTCCGAACCCTTGTTTAGGAACACTTCAGTTTCTCTTCATTTTTGAAAAAGATGGATAATGGAGGTACATAGACAGATTGTTGTACAAAGGCACACGCAACCCTATATCAGAGGAACAGATTGTCCTCTGCGTTGCCGAGCTAACATTCAGAGAGCTGGGTAGAACCAAGATATGCTCTGTTTTGCTGGGCTGACCTAAATTCTCTGTCAGAGGCATCTGAGGCTAGTGTGTGATGGTGATGGTGTTCATCCGTAGTCTGGCATCTGTTCTGTTTGCTCCACTCTCGGCATCTCGGGCGAGTGGAAGGAACCATCTCTCCGGAACCGGGGGGTTGGAGAAAGTGAGACTGAAATGGTGAGAGGGAGGTTTTAATGTTGCCCATAGCAGCCCACAGCAGATACAATATGAGTCTGACATTTTTCTCCATTAAAAACGGATGCAGTCTCCTAGTTGTCTTTGTATGACCCAAATGTTGAATTAGAAATAGATGTACGCATTGGCAGATGCACTGGCCAAACCATGGCCAAAGGCTCTCTCTAGCTTGTGTCACCCCCCCCCCCCCCTGTATATTCTATGAGATCCGTTAGTCCACCCCCCCCACCACTAAGAGACTGTTCGATAGTGGCTCCTTGGTTCCACAGTACTGTTCTTGACAAATGGAGATGGCTTAGAAGTAGTTTCTCTACTCACTGCAGGGCAAACCTCGCATTCTTTTCCATACAGTGTGTTTTGCTTGACTGCTGGTGTGCATCGGGTATGTCAAAGAAAGTAGAGAGAAGCAAGTTGAGGGAGGGAAGAAATAGAAATGAAATTATTTCCAATGCTCTGAGGACCCGGTCGGCACTGTAGACCCAGAGCCAAATCAGATACTGCAGGAGCAAGTGCAGCGAGAGCGAGCACAGAGAAAAGGCCCCTGCCCTCATCTAGGGGCTGTCATAATGAAATGCTTATGACTGGGGTTGTGAGAACAAGAGCTAGGCAGTAGTCTGGAGACCACTACACCAAAGGCCCTATGATTGGTCCTTGTCCCCCCTCACCGTCCCTGGGTCCCAACGACCTGCTTAGTTCCTCCACCTCTGGGCCAGCCTGGTTTCCCCCTTCACAGCCCACTAGTGTGTTACTACCATGGCCAGGCCTTGCCGGTCCCCTCAGGGATAATAGGGCTGCTGTGGGGGGCTGGTGGAGGCTGCTGGTGGGGCCTGCGAGCCCTGCTGTATGTAGGCTGGTGCTTTGTTTTCTCTGCCTGCCCTCGATCCACATCAAATCAGTTCCATCTGTGTGCCATTGAATTACATAGACTTTTATGAAGTGCTATGACAGGGAAGGAATTGAGAGATGGATTGAGAGAGGTCAGGAGATGTGCTGATGACCTAGTTTAGGGTTGCCCAACTGCAGGGCCGAATCGGGTGATTTTATTTGGCCGCCCGAGTTTCCTGATAATCTTATAATAGAGAGATAGATGTGATCATATACAAATGTAAGCAAGGTTTGAAATGATTGTTTTCGCTAAATATTATATCTGTTTGGGCTTCTTGCGGTCAATTTGCATTCTACAAATGATTTGTAATTATATTCCGGCCCCCTGACCATCCACTCAAGGAAAAATCGCCCCACGGCTGAATCTACTTGATGATCCCCGACCTAGACGATGTGAGTGTTGGTTAGGGGGGGGGGGGGGGGGGGGGGGGGGTCCGGTCTCTGCTGCAGCTGGAGTTGTTTTAATCAGAGAGCTGGTTCCTCTTTCCTCTGTAGGTCAGCTTCCTCATCAACCTCTCTTCCCTTCCTTCACACAAACTTTATTCTCCTGTCCACCACAGAACAACCCTTCTTAATGAAGGTACAACTCAATCACAACACAAACACCACAGCAGCTACTAGAAGCCTAATAACTGTACATTCAGCTGCAACACGCTGCAGCGTGTAACCTACTTTTGGTTCTTTGAACCTTGCTCTCATTGTCACAAAACTGCGTCCCCGAGACTCATGTTTCAGAATGTCTGTTGCATGCCATGCCAAGACGCTGCTGTGTCCCCTTCCATCTGGGGACGGCCGACTGGCACGGCCGGGCAGACATGGGCAGGGTTGAGGACTGAGTGGTGGCCGTGCTGGTTACCCCCCTCCATCTCATTAGTTAGCCAGTGATTGGGTTCAATCAGATGCAGATCTCCACTTCTAAGGGCCGCGTATCAAAGGCAGGAGTCTAGCGGGTAGCTGCTGTACTATGCACGGGGAGACCTAGTTATGTCAAGAGCAGCAGCGAGCGGAGCTGTGGTTGTAATGGCAGAGTGGGGAGATGGCAGCGGGGAGGACTGGCGCAGGAGAAACTCTACCCATCGGGCTCTGAAAGATTAAAGAGGGTTTAGGCTGAGACATGCCAGCCAGTCCCAGAGGACCACCGCTACAAGGGGAGAACAGATGCAGTCATGATGAAGGAGGGAGCTTCAAACAGAGGGAGGGAGAGGGGGGGGGGGTATTCATGCCTTTCTCTGTCTCTCATACAGAAAAGGGCCTCTTGTTATTTTCTTATTATTAATGACAGACTACAGCAGAGGCGGGCGTCAGGTCCAGGTTGTAACAGGCTAGCATAGGGCTACAGTACTGTGTCTGTCTTTATACCTGTCTCGCTGATGTGGCTGAATGTATGTGTAGGTAGGTAGAAGTGTGTGCATGTGTATGTGTGTGTGTGTGTGTGTACAGAGGAGGTGATGAGGAGGAGATGCAGACTGTGCCGTCAGCAAGTGTGTGTGATACTCTGGATGCCCTCCAGAAAGGAAGGGTCACACACAGACTGAGACAGACAGTAGTACCAGGTCTCATCATTATATAACACAGACTGAGACATACAGTAGTACCAGGTCTCATCATTATATAACACAGACTGAGACAGACAGTAGTACCAGGTCTCATCATTATATAACACAGACTGAGACATACAGTAGTACCAGGTCTCATCATTATATAACACAGACTGAGACAGACAGTACGACCAGGTCTCATCATTATATAACACAGACTGAGACAGACAGTAGTACCAGGTCTCATCATTATATAACACAGACTGAGACAGACAGTAGTACCAGGTCTCATCATTATATAACACAGACTGAGACAGACAGTAGTACCAGGTCTCATCATTATATAACACAGACTGAGACAGACAGTAGTACCAGGTCTCATCATTATATAACACAGACTGAGACAGACAGTAGTACCAGGTCTCATCATTATATAACACAGACTGAGACATACAGTAGTACCAGGTCTCATCATTATATAACACAGACTGAGACAGACAGTAGTACCAGGTCTCATCATTATATAACACAGACTGAGACAGACAGTAGTACCAGGTCTCATCATTATATAACACAGACTGAGACATACAGTAGTACCAGGTCTCATCATTATATAACACAGACTGAGACAGACAGTAGTACCAGGTCTCATCATTATATAACACAGACTGAGACAGACAGTAGTACCAGGTCTCATCATTATATAACACAGACTGAGACAGACAGTAGTACCAGGTCTCATCATTATATAACACAGACTGAGACAGACAGTAGTACCAGATCTCATCATTATATAACACAGACTGAGACAGACAGTAGTACCAGGTCTCATCATTATATAACACAGACTGAGACATACAGTAGTACCAGGTCTCATCATTATATAACACAGACTGAGACATACAGTAGTACCAGGTCTCATCATTATATAACAGACTGAGACAGACAGTAGTACCAGGTCTCATCATTATATAACAGACTGAGACAGACAGTAGTACCAGGTCTCATCATTATATAACACAGACTGAGACAGACAGTAGTACCAGGTCTCATCATTATATAACACAGACTGAGACAGACAGTAGTACCAGGTCTCATCATTATATAACAGACTGAGACAGACAGTAGTACCAGGTCTCATCATTATATAACAGACTGAGACAGACAGTAGTACCAGGTCTCATCATTATATAACACAGACTGAGACAGACAGTAGTACCAGGTCTCATCATTATATAACACAGACTGAGACAGACAGTAGTACCAGGTCTCATCATTATATAACACAGACTGAGACAGACAGTAGTACCAGGTCTCATCATTATATAACACAGACTGAGACAGACAGTAGTACCAGGTCTCATCATTATATAACACAGACTGAGACAGACAGTAGTACCAGGTCTCATCATTATATAACACAGACTGAGATAGACAGTAGTACCAGGTCTCATCATTATATAACAGACTGAGACAGACAGTAGTACCAGGTCTCATCATTGTATCTGATGTCTAACAGTGGGCGTGATCAGTTTAATAACCATGTACAATGGTTGATGTTTTTGGCTCATTGAATTGAACAGGTGTGGTGACCAACATTGAGTGGGCTGAGGGGCCACGAGCGTGGATTTCACCAAGCTCTGTTGATCATTTGCTCGTTGCAAAGTATTTTGAAATTTGTCACAATTAGAAGTGAAAAAATATTATGATAGTCAAAACAGAGGGAGAAAGTGACAAACTATTGACTATTAGACTTGAACTCTGCCTTGGTATTGATCATCATGCCTTCCCATTATCCTGTCTACAGCCCATGGTGCTACACAGCACATCACTGGGAGCTTAATGAAATTGGTTCCAGTCTCATCTGGAAAGTGCCCCTGTTTGATTTCATTAGCCTAATGTCTCTCTGTGCCCCTCTCCAAGCCAGAGTAAATAGATTTCCAACAACTGGGATTTGAAGGGTCAGTGGTTGCTGTAGTGTCTGGCATGGACACAGGACAGGCAGGGAGGGAGGAGAGAAGAGGGGGAGGGGAGAGGAAAGGAGGGAGAACTGATGACAAAGCACCTGTCATTCATTTGTCTTAATCTCTGCAGGTATTTCCTGCCCGGTGTTGTGTTGCATGGCAACCACAACGCTGGCTTCCTGTACAGATAGTCAGAATACCCCTCCCCCCGCACCGCCCCTGCCATCGCTCCACTCCAGTCTAATCTAATGGAAGATACCAGCAGTGGAATGAGCTTGACCTTTGACTCTGGATGGAGATCCAATCCCAGAAGGAACACTTGACACTGGCCCTCATACTACTGCTGTGTTATAGCGTGTGCATGTGTGCATCCCTGCCTATCATCCTCCCACTACTGACCTACTCTAATGTGGTTATGTCACTAGCAGACAGCCGTGATGCTCTGGAACTGCACTAGACAATAAGGTTTGTCCGAGGCTGTGGTTGGCGTGTGAGCAGCCAAGGTGTGACCTGCTGGTGACCTCAAGGGAAGAGGGATGGGTAACCTGGCTCTGTCCTACCCTGTCCCTCCCACTCCAATAAAACAGATTGAGGAGGGTTGTACAGTAACTAAGGCAGCGTTTCCCAACCCTGGTGGCCCAGTACCACAACAGTACACATTGTCATTGTAACCCTGGACAAACACACCTCATTCAGCTCATTGGGGCTTGTTGATTAGTTGACAAGTTGAAGGAGGTGTGTTTGTCCAGGGTTCCAATAAGAGTGTGTACTGTTGGGGGTACTGGAGGACCAGGGTCGGGAAACACTGACCTAAGGAACACCTGCATTGGACAACTGTACTTACTGCCAGTGTGAGGTTCAAAACATTGAGATGGGGAGTTTTCCTTTGCCCTGTGTGTGTGTGTGTGTGTGTGTGTGTGGGTGTGTGTGTGTGTGTGTGTGTGTGTGTGTGTGTGTGTGTGTGTGTGTGTGTGTGTGTGTGTGTGTGTGTGTGTGTGCTTCTGTGAGTGATCCTGTGTGCGTGATCCTCCAGGCGATTAGGACGTTAGGGTAAACAAAGGACTGTGCTGACGTGGAGTGTTGGAGGTGGCTGACTGGACCAGCAGAGCAGTGCTATGACCTCTCCTTGTGATTGAGCGCCAGTGACATGGTATCTACTGTGGGGACAACAGCAATAAGCCTCAACGGGGCTGTAGCACCGTGGTCACTCGGCTGCACACGCCGCTCGCCGCATTTAAAGCCTTCAGCCCGGGAGGAATTGAATTTGTTGTTATTTTTCCCACTGTCCTCCCCACTTCATATCTCTCGACACCTTTATGAGGCGAGACTGACTTGAACGCAGTGAATTTCTCCGCTCTCCCTCTCGCTCTTGCAAAACTCCTGGCTCGTGTCCAAGAGGCTATTGTTTGAGAAATCTGTGGAGCGGTCTCCTCTCTCAGCATGGCCCTGGCTGTGTGTGTGTGTGTGTGTGCCTGTGTGTGTGTGTGGGTGTGTGTCTGTGTGTGTGTGTGCCTGTGTGTCTGTGTGTCTGTGTGTGTGTTTGTGTGCGCGTGTGTGTGTGTGTGTGTGTGTGTGTGTGCGTGTGTGCGCATGTGCGTGTGTACGCGTGTGCATCTGTGTGTGCGTGTCTGTGTGTCTGTCTGTGTGTGTGTGCCTGTGTGTGCCTGTGTGTGCCTGTGTGTGTGTGGGTGTGTGTCTCTGTGTGTGTGTCTGTGTGTGTGTCTGTGTGTGTGTGTGTGTGTGTCTGTGTTCGTGTGTGTGTGCGTGTCTGTGTGTGTGTGTGTCTAGGAGACCTGTGCTCAGTCCACAGAATATTGAAATATCTTTACGCTACAATTGTAGAGCTAGAAACCTTGATCCTATAGTAAATGGATTGGAGTAGGCCATTTACTCCCATCATAGGACATGCATCATACTCAATTATTAGCTTGGCTAATTGTTAACCATAGGGGTCCCTCTTAAGTAAGATTAGAGGGGGAAGGGGGAGTGCCATATTCCCTCTGAGCCATTCCTTATGTAGGAAGTAGAATATTCCAATCAAATCAAATTGTATTTGTCACATGCGCCGAATACAACAGGTGTACACCTTACAGTGAAATGCTTACTTACAACAACAAAGCAATTTTAAGGAAATACCCCAAAAAAGTAAAAGATAAGAATTATAAATAATTAAAGAGCAGAAGTAAATAACAATAGTGGAGCTATATACAGGGGGTATCGGTACAGAGTCAATGTGTCAATGTTCAGGGGCACTGGTGTCGAGTTAATTGAGGTAATTATGTACATGTAGGTAGAGTTATTAAAGTGACTATGCATAGATAATAACAGAGAGTAGTAGCGGGGGGGGGGGGGTCAATGCAAAAGTCTGGGTAGCCATTTGATTAGCTGTTCAGGAGTCTTATGGCTTGGGGGTAGAAGCTGATTAGGAGCCTCTTGGACCTAGACTTGTGTCCCCAGTACCGCTTGCCTTGCGATAGCAGAGAGAACAGTCTATGACTGGGGGTGGCTGGACTAGGGTGACAAGTTTTAGGGCCTTCCTCTGACACCACCTCGTATAGAGGTCCTGGATGGCAGGAAGCTTGGCACCGGTTATGTACTAGGCCGTACGCACTACCCTCTGTAGTGCCTTGTGGTCGGAGGCCGAGCAGTTGTCATACCAGGCAGTGATGCAACCCGTCAGGATGCTCTCGATGGTGCAGCTTTAAAACCTTTTGAGGATCTGAGGACCAATACCAAATCTTTTCAGTCTCACGTTGAGGGAGAGGTTGTTGTCCTTGCACCACATGGTCAGGTCTCTGAGCACCTCCCTAAAGACTGTCTCATCGTTGTCTGTGATTAGGCCTACCACTGTTGTGTCATCGGCAAACTTAATGATGGTGTTGGAGTCGTGCCTGGCCATGCAGTCATGAACAGGGAGTACAGGAGGGGACTGAGTACGCACCCCTGAGGGGCACCCGTGTTAAGGATCAGCGAGGCGGATATGTTGTTACCTACACTTTCCACCTGGGGGTGGCCCGTCAGGAAGTCCAGGATCCAGTTGCAGAGGGAGGTGTTTAAACTCAGGGTCCTTAGCTTAGTGATGAGCTTTGAGGGTACTATGGTGTTGAACACTGAGCTGTAGTCAATGAATAGCATTCTCACATAGGTGTTCCTTTTGTCCAGGTGGTAAAGGGCAGTGTGGAGTGCAATGGAGATTGCATCATCTGTGGATCTGTTGGGGCAGTATGCAGATTGGAGTCTGTCTAGGGTTTCTGGGATAATGGTGTTGATGTGAGCCATGACCAGCCTTTCAAAGCCCTGCCTCATCAGACGAGCGTTGGAGCCGGTGTAGTACGATTTCCTAGCCACCGTGCTCCTACACCTGCATTGCTTGCTGTTTGGGGTTTTAGGCTGGGTTTCTGTACAGCACTTTGAGATATCAGCTGATGTACGAAGGGCTATATAAATACATTTGATTTGATTTGGATTTGATTTGATTTGGTCTTAGTCCTGTATTGACGTTTTCCCTGTTTGATTGTTCGTCGAAGGGCATAGTGGGATTTCTTATAGGCTTGTGGGTTAGAGTCCCGCTCATTGAAAGCGACAGCTCTACCCTTTAGCTCAGTGCGAATGTTGCCTGTAATCCATGGCTTCTGGTTGGGGTATGTACGTACAGTCACTGTGGGGACGATGTCCTCGATGCACTTATTGATAAAGCCAGTGACTGATGTGCTGTACTCCTCAATGCCATCGGAAGAATCCCGGAACATATTCCAGTCTGTGCTAGCAAAACAGTCCTGGAGTTTAGCATCTGCTTCATCTGACCACTTTTTATAGACCAAATCACTGGTGCTTCCTGCTTTAATTTTTAGCTTGGAATCAGGAGGATAGAGTTGTGGTCAGATTTGCCAAATGGAGGGCAAGGGAGAGCTTTGTGGAGTAAAGGGGGTCTATAATTTTTGTCCCTCTGGTTGCACATTTAACATGCTGATAGAAATGAGGTAAAACTGATTTAAGTTTCCCTGCATTAATGTCACCGGCCACTAGGAGCGCCGCCTCTGGATGAGCATTTTCCTGTTTGCTTATAGCGGAATACAGCTCATTGAATGCGGATTTAGTGCCCGCCTCTGTCTGTGGTGGTATGTAGACAGCTGTTGTTTACATAAATTCATATGCCCCCACCCCGTGTCTTACCTTAGGCTGCTAGTAACAGAGTGAAAAGTTTGAGTAGGTTATTGCAGACGGAGTACAGTATGAATCAGGGGCGAGGAAAGAGGTGCCTTAAGTCCTCGTTTGTTCCCCCACTCCCTACTTCTCCTGAAGAGTATTTGCTGATCTTAGTTTGGTAGCGTCTCTCTGGAAGAGAGTGAAGAGAGGGAGAGAAAGAGCAGAGATAGGATGCAGTGTCCTTGGTATTATCGGTGTTGGCCCGCTAGCTCTTAAATGAGACTCGTCCTATAGGGAGAGGGAGGGAGCCACACTACCACAAATCACAGGCCTGCTAGCCTCTTTATCATCCCCTTCAGCCTTCTTCCTCCAGTCTACTGGATGACCCCTGACTGCGGTGCCCCTCTGGAGGATGCTACACACTACACAGTTGTTGGGGAGACTGGAGTTTGAGACCATACGGTGGCCTGATGGTCATGCTGCACAGGCTTTCCTCCTGAACCACTTGACCCACATCACTTCTCTGTGCTGTACTGTGATACAAGCTTCAGGGCAGGACACCTTCCTAAAACTAAGCGCAGGCTGACTGATGTCAGAAGGCCTTTGGAAGTCGGTAGGTGGGGTGGGAGCTGGGGGGGTTTCCTCCGCTCTCCTCCTCTCTGCTACCCTCCCATTCGAAGCCCCCTTCTATTAGTATTTAGTATTTATTGGGATCCCCGTTAGCTTCCAAGACAGCAGCTACTCTTCCTGTGGTCCAAACAGGAATAAAACAATTACAGCTCAACAAAACAAGTGTACATAATAAATAAAACAATTACAGCTCAACAAAACAACAGCCTGCATCATAAATAAAACAATTACAGCTCAACAAAACAACAGCCTGCATCATAAATAAAACAAGACATTGTACAAGACATTATTACATTTATTGTGTCTGAACTATCATTAAATGTGAATACTCATTTATATCAAATCAGTTCTCTAGGTTTAATTATTACGTGATTAAACTAATCATGTAAACATGAGTTAACTTGAAAGTCGGGGCACCATTATTTTTGTATTTTTTGTATTTTTTTTTAACCTTTATTTAACCAGGCAAGTCAGTTAAGAACACATTCTTATTTTCAATGACGGCCTGGGAACAGTGGGTTAACTGCCTGTTCAGGGGCAGAACGACAGATTTGTACCTTGTCAGCTCGGGGGTTTGAACTCGCAACCTTCCGGTTACTAGTCCAACGCTCTAACCACTAGGCTACGCTGCCACCCCAAAATGTTGAGATTTATAGAGTTGTAATTTTCCGAAAACAACTCTTCAGATATTTTAATATCTGATTAATTAGTCTTCTATGAATGAATTATTAAAACCGTCACAAACCCTTGGATATCTGCACAAACCCTATCCTAAATCATGAATCAGCGATATACAAATTGGCTTAATTATTTATTTACTAACTAACTTAATAATCACACAGAATTATATAACAAACAAACAGTACATATTTGGGTTACTACATGATACAAAAATGATACAAAAAGTCCCTAGCGGACAAAGTCGATATGACAGCTTGATAGACAAAGGAAAGGGGTGGGGACTGAGAAAGAGCAGGAAAGACAAAATGGATTCAACAGTTTAATTATATTCATTGAAATGCTAATCCTTTGCACTTGAACGGCCGCTCATTCGAGATGAATTGCAATGTATATATTTACAGCCGTATGTTGTTTTTGGAATTGCCGGTCAGTTTGCTGGAGAGTCAGTTCATCAGAGAGTCTCTGGTTAACTTCCCCATAAATCACAATGTCTTTAGTAGTTGTAGCTTTCTCTGCGGCTCTGGATAGTGTCTGTTGTAATGGATATGTCAGGCGTACCATGTTCTTAGAATAGATGCTTCCGTGGTTGTCGGTATTCTTGTACTAGACTTACGTAATTTCTAGCTGCAGACTAGTAATTATATGTCTAAGATGTGCTCTTAGTGATCGATAGTCCCAGAGTTTAACCATTTCCAGCTGTGTAGCCAAAACTTTAGCTGTATGGTCTAGAATTGTAGCCATTCCAACGTGGGGACTCTGTCCCGGCGTTCTCTGACTTAATTTACATTTTGTAGGAAGTGGGTTTTATACTCTGTGGAAAAAGGGGCGGTTCTATGACGCCTGATGTACATTACATCTTCTCACAAATAGTTTCATATTCAATCATATATTTTCACAATATTTAGATGTAAACAGCTGGGAAATATCCACTTTAAGAGATACAGTTATGTGTGTTTCCTGTCCTTCATGAGATCACCAAATGAAACACACTCGTCATGACTGTCCCTTAAGTGTCCACGGACATTCCCACATTCTCAAAAATAGAAATATTTTTTAGTTCTCCAATTTTGGGGATTAGGAGTTTTGAACAAAGAGAAGCTCTTATTCTGCTAGACTCTCTCTCTCAGTACTGCATGGCAGTTTCTACCAGGTATTTATGACCGTTGTAAAACCTGATGTGGGAGAGAAAGTGAGTGAGAAGGGGGGGGTTCACGATATACACCCAAAAGGCCACATCGTGACACATTATTACTCTATTATTACAAATGTACAATAAAATACTACAATATTACAATGTGTGTGTGTAGAGTGAGTGTGTTAGAGTGTGTGTGCGTGTCCCTTACTCAGTCCACGTTGTGCCGTGAGGTGTTGTTTTATCCGTTTTTTTTGTGGTGGGGTGGGGCTCCGGGTCTGGGTCTGGTGGAGATCATGGTAGTACTGGTGTCATCGGGCCCAGCCAGGTAATATCCTCCCTGGTGCCCAGGCAGAGTGGTAGAGAGAAGGCAGGCCATTAATCAAGCTGACCTGGGACATGGACCGAGTACATCATTAGAGCCTGAAATACAAGGGAACAGGGAGGTCACACTCCCCCGACCTCACATCAACATCAAATGGTGTGTGTGGGGGGTGGCAGCTGTTGTTATTGTCCAAGTACCAGTTGATTTAGCACATTAGTCTCTCCTAACCAAGCCTTCCCCTTAAAATAGGGGTAGAAAGACCCAGTGCTGTGTGTTAGCTAAATGCCTGTATTATCCACTAGACCCTGAGCAGGGAGACTGCAGTGTCTGGTGATGATAGCTATAGCCAGGCAGGCAGGTCTCCAGTGGGACATAACAGACTCAGGAAGGAGACTGGCAGGCTGTTGCACTCTAAGGACAAACCCAACAGTAAATACAGTCAGTAATAGCTGCTGCTGCTCCTGCTGCTAGCCCCTGGCAACCAGTCAAACACATGAAAGGGCAACACAACTCTGATTGATTATTATTATTATACAAAGAGCTTCTACTGTACAGGGAGGCATTTCTGGAGGCAGAATAGTTGAATATGTATTTGACCTTTGTTTTGGTATTTTGAGTACCTGGTTCGACGTAGGTCATTCTTATGCATCAGCCATTACAATGCTCAGATCATTATTTTGTCATAATAACAACACGGACAAACTGAGACTTAGTTGTGCAGAAATGGAACAATAGGTCAGGACAGGGTATGTGTGTGTCTGTGCATTTGTTTGTGTGTGTGTTTGAGAGGAGAGAGAGCTTGAGTGTGTATGTGTGTGTGTGTGTGTGTGTGTGGACATGTTCAACTATTCTCTCTATCTCTCTCTCTCTGTGTGTGTGTGTGTGTGTGTGTGTGTGTGTATGTGTGTGTGAGAAAGAGAGGAGAGTTTTCTCTCTCTGTAGTTTGGGGTGCAGAGTGCAGCAACAACAGCAGCAGCGTGTGGAGTTGTCTGATGATTTATGGTTGTGGAGCAGGAATGGACTGTCAGATTTACAGAGGCCTTTGGTTTCCTTTATGTTGTGGCTGAGATGCTCCACAGTGCTCTGTCATTCTGTCACTAACATTACACACAATCCACTTTTATTTGACAAGTCTCACCATTACAGAGACTACCTGCCATACTTCACTTTCTACCTGTTCTGCCTTCTCCCTATAACATCTGTACAGTATGGACTGTAACTTTACTGAACTGACAGCTGTCCTGTGCTGTAAATGTACTAACGACTATTGTGTGTTTCAGATCCTGGTGAACTCTGTCAACCAACCTGCCATGCTGTATGAGAACGTGACGGTGAGCGAGGGGAGTCCCATCCACAGAGACCTGCTCTTCAGCCCAGACCACCAGCACATCTATGCCCTCACAGACAAACAGGTACAAGCTTGGCACACACTCGCTGTGTGTAAAAAGACACTACCACCAACAAACACTCACATTTACACAATCGTATACGTTAAGTGCGCATGTGTGTTTGTGTGGGGTTTTCTGTGTCAGACACTCCAGCCACTCTTTGTGATTGCTTCCGTTTGATTTCTAGCACTGAGCCAGCCCCCCTGCCCAACCCCCGCTCCCCTCACAAATGTTCCTCCCCCAGTCAGCACCCCTCATCACAGGCAACGGAAAGGGGATCTCTCTGTGATCCCCATTGATGGAATTAGTGTCCAAATCCCCCTCTTAACCAAATCACCAGCGGAAAGAGAAATATCCCCTCTTCCCCAGTTATTTGGACCGTCTTCTCTTTCTCCTTTTCTCCCTGATCTCTCTGTTCTTTCATGTGGTTTCTCCCCTAAGCTCTAATTGGAGGGCCTCCTCTTGAACACTCATTAAAGGCGTTTCCTCCGTCATTACTGGGGGCTTCCCCCACCACCCCTCTATTCTTCCTCCCCTTCCCAGCCTCTCTCTCTTTATCAGAATAGAAGAGATGGAATTGGTTAGAAGGGTGATGCGAGATTAGGGACCACCAAGGCTTACTGCTAAGGATTCATCTCGGGGGTTTAAATTGAAGCGGCTTCTTCAAAATGCCCCTCTCACTCCTCTGGATTGCTATTTAACACCCCGTGGCCCTCTCTCCCTCTCCCTTCAGCCCCCCTCACCCTCTCCTCCCAGCCCTTCTCTTGATGGCTATGCAGTATTACATTAATATATGTCAGAGCAGAGCTTTATGTGTGTGTTTATGCCTCCTGGCTGCTCTGAGGCATAGTGACATGAGGTGACAGAAGTAAGGACTGTCAAGCTCTTTGACACCGCCTGGCTCTGTGACACTGCCTGGCTCTGTGACACTGCCTGGCTCTGTGACACTGCCTGGCTCTGTGACACCGCCTGGCTCTGTAACACTGCCTGGCTCTGTGATACCGCCTGGCTCTGTGACACTGCCTGGCTCTGTGACACTGCCTGGCTCTGTGACACCGCCTGGCTCTGTAACACTGCCTGGCTCTGTGATACCGCCTGGCTCTGTGACACTGCCTGGCTCTGTGACACTGCCTGGCTCTGTGACACCGCCTGGCTCTGTAACACTGCCTGGCTCTGTGATACTGCCTGTCTCTGTGACACTGCCTGTCTCTGTGACACTGCCTGTCTCTGTGATACCGTCTGGCTCTGTAACACTGCCTGGCTCTGTGATACCGCCTGGCTCTGTGACACCGCCTGTCTCTGTGATACCGCCTGGCTCTGTGATACCGCCTGGCTATTTGACACTGCTTGTATCTGTGATACCACCAGGCTCTGTGACACTGCCTGTCTCTGTGACACCACCTGTCTCTGTGATACCGCCTGGCTCTTTGACACTGCTTGTATCTGTGATACCACCAGGCTCTGTGACACTGCCTGACTCTGTGACACCGCCCTTCTCTGTGACACCCTGTGACACTCTATCTGAACAGAGATACCTTTTCCTGATAAGGCCTTACTTACGGGACAGACAGACAGGTTACCGTCCACTCCATCATAACGCCGCCAAGCCTGCAGCCCCACCACCCCCCACCCCCGACATCCCCAGAAACTGATGACTGAATATCAATAGCCATTTTCCATCAAATGATTGGGGAGGCAGGCTCCGTCCAAGTGTGACGGCCTCTGCCACAAACGCGGCGCATGTCCTCGGGGGAATATCAGCCAGTGCCGTTTAACCTCCACGTTTGAGGGGTAGAGGAGGAGGAGAAAAACTGAAAATGAGGGGGAAAAGGAGAGGTAGAATAACCATAAAAATGTGTGGTGCACAATGCCTGTTATGTGACTGAGTGGATGGTGTATATTCAGTACAGCCTGTGTGTATATTCTGCTCTACACTCCCCCGCTCTGTGCCGTACACCTCCATGTGTCCTAATTGATAGCATGAATATGAATCTCCTTCCATATGGGGGACAGGCCCTTTACTCTTGCACCAGGGGAAAGATTTCTTCCTGCATTTGAACATGACAGTTTTATTTATACGGCAGAAAATGTACAGAGCAAGATGAGAACTCTGTATTAGTCATATAGCATCCCCAGAGAGAGTACTTATGGGATACACTGCTGCTTTACATAGTATCTCTCTGTTTTGCACTACATAGTGTATCTCTCTGTACAACATACTATCTCTCTCTGTACTACATAGTAACTCTCTCTGTACTGTACTGTACTGTACTACATAGTATCTCTCTCTGTACTGTACTGTACTACATAGTATCTCTCTCTTTACTGTACTACATAGTATCTCTCTCTCTGTACTGTACTACATAGTATCTCTCTCTCTGTACTACATAGTATCTCTCACTTTACTGTACTACATAGTATCTCTCTCCGTACTGTACTACATAGTATCTCTCTGTACTGTAGTGTACTATATAGTATCTCTCTATACTACATAGTATCTCTCTCTCTGTACTGTACTACATAGTATCTCTCTCTGAACTGTACTACATAGTATCTCTCTCTGTACTGTACTACATAGTAACTCTCTCTGTACTGTACTACATAGTATCTCTCTCTGTACTGTACTGTACTACATAGTTTATCTTTCTGTACTGTACTGCATAGTATCTCTCTCTGTACTGTACTACATAGTATCTCTCTCTGTACTGTACTGTACTACATAGTTTATCTTTCTGTACTGTACTGCATAGTATCTCTCTCTGTACTGTACTACATAGTATCTCTCTCTGTACTGTACTATATAGTATATCTCTGTACTGTACTACACTACATAGTATATCTCTCTGTACTGTACTGCATAGTATCTCTCTCTGTACTGTACTGCATAGTATCTCTCTCTGGACTGTACTACATGGTATCTCTCTCTGTACTGTACTACATAGTATCTCTCTCTGACCCAAACTCTACTATATAGTATCTCTCTCTGTACTGTACTACACTACATAGTATCTCTCTCTGTACTGTACTGCATAGTATCTCTCTCTGTAATGTACTGCATAGTATCTCTCTCTGTACTGTACTACATAGTATCTCTTTCTGTACTGTACTGCATAGTATCTCTCTCTGTACTACATAGTATCTTTCTCTGTACTGTACTACATAGTATATCTCTCTGTACTACATAGTATCTCTCTCTCTGTACTGTACTACATAGTATCTCTCGCTGTACTGTACTGTACTATATAGTATCTCTCTGTACTACATAGTATCTCTCTCTGTACTGTACTGCATAGTATCTCTCTCTGTACTGTACTACATAGTATCTCTTTCTGTGCTGTACTGCATAGTATCTCTCTCTGTACTACATAGTATCTTTCTCTGTACTGTACTACATAGTATATCTCTCTGTACTACATAGTATCTCTCTCTCTGTACTGTACTACATAGTATCTCTCGCTGTACTGTACTGTACTATATAGTATCTCTCTGTACTACATAGTATCTCTCTCTATCTGTACTACACTACATAGTATCTCTCTCTGTACTGTACTGAATAGTATCTCTCTCTGTACTGTACTGCATAGTATCTCTCTCTGTACTGTACTGCATAGTATCTCTCTCTGTACTGTACTACATAGTATCTCTCTCTGTACTGTACTACATAGTATATCTCGCTGTATTGTACTGTACTATATAGTATCTCTCTGTACTACATAGTATCTCTCTCTGTACTGTACTACATAGTATCTCTCTGTACTGTACTGTACTACATAGTATCTCTCTGTACTGTACTGTACTGCATATTATCTCTCTCTGTACTGTACTACATAGTATCTCTCGCTGTATTGTACTGTACTATATAGTATCTCTCTGTACTACATAGTATCTCTCTCTGTACTGTACTGTACTACATAGTATCTCTCTCTGTACTACATAGTATCTCTCTCTGTCTGTACTACACTACATAGTATCTCTCTCTGTACTGTACTGAATAGTATCTCTCTCTGTACTGTACTGCATAGTATCTCTCTCTGTACTGTACTGCATAGTATCTCTCTCTGTACTGTACTACATAGTATCTCTCTCTGTACTGTACTACATAGTATCTCTCTCTGTACTGTACTGAATAGTATCTCTTTCTGTACTGTACTGCATAGTATCTCTCTGTACTACATAGTTTCTCTCTCTGTACTGTACAATATAGTATCTCTCTGTACTGTACTACATAGTATCTCTCTCTGTACTGTACTACATAGTATATCCTTGTACTGTACTACATAGTATCTCTATGTACTGTACTACATAGTATCTCTCTCTGTACTGTACTGCATAGTATCTCTCTCTGTACTGTACTACATAGTATCTCTTTCTGTACTGTACTGCATAGTATCTCTCTCTGTACTACATAGTATCTTTCTCTGTACTGTACTACATAGTATATCTCTCTGTACTACATAGTATCTCTCTCTCTGTACTGTACTACATAGTATCTCTCGCTGTACTGTACTGTACTATATAGTATCTCTCTGTACTACATAGTATCTCTCTCTATCTGTACTACACTACATAGTATCTCTCTCTGTACTGTACTGAATAGTATCTCTCTCTGTACTGTACTGCATAGTATCTCTCTCTGTACTGTACTGCATAGTATCTCTCTCTGTACTGTACTACATAGTATCTCTCTCTGTACTGTACTACATAGTATATCTCGCTGTATTGTACTGTACTATATAGTATCTCTCTGTACTACATAGTATCTCTCTCTGTACTGTACTACATAGTATCTCTCTGTACTGTACTGTACTACATAGTATCTCTCTGTACTGTACTGTACTGCATATTATCTCTCTCTGTACTGTACTACATAGTATATCTCGCTGTATTGTACTGTACTATATAGTATCTCTCTGTACTACATAGTATCTCTCTCTGTACTGTACTGTACTACATAGTATCTCTCTCTGTACTACATAGTATCACTCTCTGTCTGTACTACACTACATAGTATCTCTCTCTGTACTGTACTGAATAGTATCTCTCTCTGTACTGTACTGCATAGTATCTCTCTCTGTACTGTACTGCATAGTATCTCTCTCTGTACTGTACTACATAGTATCTCTCTCTGTACTGTACTACATAGTATCTCTCTCTGTACTGTACTGAATAGTATCTCTTTCTGTACTGTACTGCATAGTATCTCTCTGTACTACATAGTTTCTCTCTCTGTACTGTACAATATAGTATCTCTCTGTACTGTACTACATAGTATCTCTCTCTGTACTGTACTACATAGTATATCCTTGTACTGTACTACATAGTATCTCTCTATGTACTGTACTACATAGTATCTCTCTCTGTACTGTACTACATAGTATCTCTCTGTACTGTACTACATAGTAACTTTCTCTGTACTGTACTACATAGTATCTCTCTCTGTACTGTACTGTACTATATATTATCTCTCTCTGTACTACATAGTATGTCTCTCTGTACTGTACTGTACTACATATTATCTCTCTGTACTACATAGTATCTCTCTCTGTACTGTACTACATAGTATATCCTTGTACTGTACTGTACTACATAGTATCTCTCTCTGTACTGTACTACATAGTATCTCTCTCTGTACTGTACTACATTGTATCTCTCTCTGTACTGTACTACATAGTATCTCTCTCTGTACTGTACTGTGCTACATAGTTTCTCTTTCTTTACTGTACTGCATATTATCTCTCTCTGTACTGTACTACATAGTATCTCTCTCTGTACTGTACTATATAGTATATCTCTGTACTGTACTACACTACATAGTATCTCTCTCTGTGCTGTACTGCATAGTATCTCTCTCTCTGTACTACATAGTATCTCTCTCTGTACTGTACTACATATTATCTCTCTGTACTGTACTGTACTACATAGTATCTCTCTGTACTGTACTGTACTGCATATTATCTCTCTCTGTACTGTACTACATAGTATCTCTCGATGTATTGTTCTGTACTATATAGTATCTCTCTGTACTACATAGTATCTCTCTCTGTACTGTACTGTACTACATAGTATCTCTCTCTGTACTACATAGTATCTCTCTCTGTCTGTACTACACTACATAGTATCTCTCTCTGTACTGTACTGAATAGTATCTCTCTCTGTACTGTACTGCATAGTATCTCTCTTTGTACTGTACTGTACTACATAGTATCTCTCTGTACTGTACTACATAATATCTCTCTCTGTACTGTACTACATAGTATCTCTCTCTGTACTGTACTACATAGTATCTCTCTCTGTACTGTACTACATAGTATCTCTCTGTACTGTACTGTACATTGTCTGGCCTTATATTCAGATGCAGAAAACTTCCCCTGCCATATCAGTATGTAGTCTATGTTATTTCCCCAGCTACTGACCACCCTCTCTCTATCTGTGACACTTCACAGTAGCTTTCCAGTAACCTTCCTACAGATAGAGAGTGATAAGAGATCCAGTGGAAATGCAGTGTTAGATGATGTTACTGTCTCATGTTATCTTATCTCTGCTACCGTAACGGCCACTACAGTGCCATAGCTCCAGCACAGACACACAAGCTTTTGTTTGACTCGCTGCAGTTTCCCAGCAATTACAGCTAATCGACTTCCATGTGTCTAAATCTTTAAAGGAAAGATGGGCTGTAATTGATACAAATGGATTCCATTTGAGTGGCCTTGACATAGAGTTCGATCACTACACGGCAAGTCCAAGCAGCGATGTTAAACATGAATCTCTCTCTCTCTCTCTCTCTCTCACGCTCTGTCTCCACCACAGCCAGAGCTCAACCCTGGACACAACCAATACATAGGACATGTCTTTTACAGACTCTTTAACAATACCCAACATTCAACCCTATAGAGGGAAACAGATTTTAAGAAGTGGCCGATACACACATTCAGCAATGCTTTGAGGGTTAGGTAGTGTGTGAAGGGAGGTCTTTCCCTGGGTGGCTGCAGTAGTTATGTCCTCTGTGGTGTAGCTGTGTTAGCTGGGAGGAGTCGGGGACTACTGAGCCTAGCTGCTCTACTGCTCTGCTGGAGCAGAGAACCATTAGCACACTGACTCCACTTAGTTACTGTATATAGTACTGCAGCTATCCCCGGTCCCAGAGAACCTGACCCTGTGCCCTACACTTCTCCCCAATCACCAACAGTGTGCGGGAAAACACACACACACATTCCCTTACTACACTGGCCACAGCAGAGCAAGAGGAAACATCTCATAGTCTACATGGTTTTGTCTTATAAATATGATTACCATTATGTGTGACTTCCATCACCACTGGTCCTAGGATTTATTAACACAAGGCTGTGTATTATAGATGAGCATGGATGGCCCACTGGTACATCACCTACAGTACCAGTCAAAAGGTTGGACACACCTACTCATTCAAAGGTTTTTCTTTATTTTCTACTATTTTCTACAGAATAATAGTGAAGACATCAAAACTCATCCCAAACCATCTCAATTGGGTTGAGGTCTGGTGATTGTGGAGGCCATGTCATCTGATGCAGCACTCCATCACTCTCCTTCTTGGTAAAATACCCCTTACACAGCCTAGAGGTGTGTTTTGGGTCATTGTCCTTTTGAAAAACAAATGATAGTCCCACTAAGCGCAAACCAGATGGGATGTCATATTGCTGCAGAATGCTGCGGTAGCCATGCTGGTCAAGTGTGCCTTGAATTCTAAATAAATCACAGACAGTGTCACCAGCAAAGCACCCCCACACCATCACACATCCTCCTCCATGCTTCACGGTAGGAACCACACATGCAGAAATCATCATCATCATCCATTCACCTACTCTGCGTCTCACAAAGACACGGCGGTTGGAACCAAAAATATCAAATTTAGACTCATCAGACCAAAGGACAGATTTCCACCGGACTAATGTCCATTGCTCGTCTTTCTTGGCCCAAGCAAGTCTCTTCTTATTATTGGTGTCCTTTAGTAGTGGTTTCTTTGCAGCAATTCAACCATGAAGGCCTGATTCACGCAATCTCTTCTGATCAGTTGATGGGCATGGATCTTTTTCAAGGGAAAGATGTGTCTGTTACTTGAACTCTGTGAAGCATTTATTTGGGCTGCAATTTCTGAAGCTGGTAACTGTAATGTACTTATCCTTTGCAGCAGAGGTAACTCTGGGTCTTCCTTTTCTGTGGCGGTCCTCATGAGAGCCAGTTTCATCAAAGTGCTTGATGGTTTTTGCGACTGCACTTCAAGAAACGTTGAAAGTTCTTGAAATTTAACAAAGCACACGTTAATTGAAATGCATTCCAGGTGACTACCTCATGAAGCTGGTTGAGAGAAAGCCAAGAGTGTGCAAAGCTGTCATCAAGGGAAAGGGTGGCCACTTTGAAGAATCTCAAATATAACATGTATTTTGATTTGTTTAACACTTTTTTGTTACTACATGATTCCATATGTGTTATTTCATAGTTGTGATGTCTTCACTATTACTCTACTATGTAGAAAATAGTAAAAATAAAGAAAAATGAATGAGTAGGGTTTTTTCACTGGTACTGAATGTCATCTAGATGGCCATTCATGTTAAGGTGTTATATGGATGTTCATGTAGGGATCCCCATGGCCTTTTCTCCTCACACTGAGGCTATTCCCTGGCCATAGCTTCGTTCCTGGGTTGTTAGATGAGACACCACCCTCTAGGTTCTAGTTCAACCACTTCCAGCCTCCACTCTTGCTTCTGGCTCACCGCACAGTGGCGCACATACACACCGACATGCACTCTCCCTCTCACTAGAGAGAATCTGGTGTGTACTTTCCTATCTCTGCTGCGTGCAGTATATCGGCAAAGGAGATCACATTTGACTGATGTTAGCTTCTGAGCAGGCAGCAGTGGCAGACAGAATACTGAATGTGTCTGGGATTCAGAGCCAGACCAGCTTTTCCCTCTGCTCCCTCTCTCTTACTCACGCGTATAAAAAAGAGTGATGAGGAGAGGTGGGGAAATTAATTGGTTTGAAGAGATCTCTCTCTTTCTCTCACTACAGTCATCTCCTCTTTTAAAGCCTCTGCCTCCACCTGGTGAAGGAGTCAATGGGCCCCGTGCCCCTGTGGTCGGCAGAACAGAGAGGGGAACGTCTCTCTTATCTCTCCCTCTCCCGCTCCCTCTCCCTCCTCTCTAGGGCTTCCTCTCTCTTCTTCTCTCCGTGGCCCATCCTGAGAGAAGGAGTAGGATGAAAGCTGAGTGATGGCTATTCTCTCAGAAACAGCAGCCTGCTAAAGAGATGGGCTCAGACAGGAGCTTACCCCAGCTGTGGAATGGAGTTTTACACTTAAGCCAAAAATCACCAGGATCTTTACATACAGCACTCACTGAGCTACAAAACAATGGTTTTAGACTTGGGATTTGTTGACAGTGTCCAACCTGAGAAGGGCATTTGGCTGTCACCAGATACCAATGGACATTATCTCCTTCTGTCTGTCTTTTTCTCAGAGATATTTACAGGGCATTCAGAAGGTATTCAGACCTCTTGACTTTTTCCACATTTTGTTACGTTAAAATGCTCCCCCCCCCCCCCCCTGATCCATCTACACACAATACCTCATAATAACAAAGCATAACAGGTTTCTAGACATTTTTGCTCATTTATAAAAAAAAATATATAAAAAAATACCACATTTACATAAGTATTCAGAACCTTTGATTAGTACTTTGTTGAAGCACCTTTGGCAGCGATTACAGCCTCGAGTCTTCTTGGGTAGGACGCTACAAGCTTGGCACACCTGTATTTGGGGAGTTTCTCCCATTCTTCTCTGCAGATCCTCTCAAGCTCTGTCAAGTTGAATGGGGAGCATCGCTGCACAGATATTTTCAGGTCTCTTCAGAGATGTTCGATCGGGTTCAAGTCCGGGTCTCTGGCTGGGCCATTCAAGGACATTCTGAGACTTGTCCTGAAACCAGTCCTGCGTTGTCTTGGTTGTGTACTTAGGGTCATTGTCCTGTTGGAAGGTGAACCTTTGCCACAGTTTGAGGTCCTGAGCGCTCTGGGGCAGGTTTTCATCAAGGATCTCTCTGTACATTGCTCCATTCATCTTTCCCTCGATCCTAACTAGTCTCCCAGTCCCTGCCCCTGAAAAACATCCCCACGGCATGATGCTGCCACCACTATGCTTCACTGTAGGGATGGTGCCAGGTTTCCTTCAGACGTGACGCTTGGCATTCAGGCCAAAGAGTTCAATCTTGGTTTCATCAGACCAGAGGATCTTGTTTCTCATGGTCTGAGAGTCTCTAGGTGCCTTTTGGCAAACTCCAAGTGGGCTGTCATGTGCCTTTTACTAAGGAGTGGCTTCAAGTCTGGCCACGCTTCCATAAAGGCCTGATTGGTGTAGTGCTGCAGAGATGGTTGTCCTTCTGGAAGGTTCTCCTATCTCCATAGAGGAACTTTAGAGCTCTATCGGAGTGACCATTGTGTTCTTGGTCACCTCCCACCTCTCAAGACCCTTCCGTCCGATTGCTCAGTTTGTCCGGATGGCCAGCTCTAGGGAGAGTCTTGGTGGTTCCAAAGATGATGGAGGCCACTGTTTTCTTGGGGACCTTCAATGCTGCAGACATGTTTTGGTATCCTTCCACAGATCTGTGCCTCGACACAATCCTGTCTCAGAGCTCTCCGGACAATTCCTTCTACCTCATTGCTTGGTTTTTGCTCTGACATGCACTCTCAACTGTGGGACCTTATATAGACAGGTGTGTGCCTTTCCAAATCATGTCCAATCAATTGAATTTACCACAGCTGGCTCCAATCAAGTTGTAGAAACATCTCAAGGATGATCAATGGACACATGATGCACCTGATCTCAATTTCGAGTCTTTTAGCAAAGGGTCTGAATACTTATGTAAATGAGGAGTTTCTGTTTTTTATTTTTAATACATCAGCAAAAAAAAAGTTTTCGCATTGTCATTATGGGGTTTTGTGTGTAGATTGGTGAGGATTTGTTTTAATTTACTCCATTTTAGAATAAGTCTGTAACATAATAAAATGTGGAAAAAGTAATGGTGTCTGAATACTTTCCGAAGGCATTGTAGTTAGGAAATGTAGCCTTCTTCAACATATCAGATTCACTTACTGCTGTTACCGAAGATACAACGTGATACACGACAGTATTGTTATAACTTCTCCTGACAACTGAGAAGCATGGAGTTACAGGGAGCATGTGTTGTTCCCAGGCACTGAGAATGCATCCCAAACGGCACCCTATTCCCTATATAGTGCACTACTTTTGAAAAGGGCCCTGGTCAAAAGTATTGCACTATATAGGGAATAGGGTGCCGTTTGAGACACAACCTGAGGTGAAGTTGTGGAGTAGATGATGCAACAGTTTCCCAGTAGACAGCCCTGGTCTTGTCTTGTCTTGGTTTAGATTCAGAGCAGCTGGAGGGGATTGTTCTCCCTTAGCGCCCTTAGTGTTGAGATAGGAAATACCTATCAATTCATCATATGGGACGGAAGTATATCTAATCAATGTGAATAATATTAGTCTCATTGTCTCATACATCATCTTGTCTCCTGAGGGTGTTCAGCAGGTGTGATGGATCACCAGGAGAGCATGACATGTCATCTTCCCATACTGTAAATGACCCGATGGTGGTGTTGTGTATTTCCTTTTTAATGTGACCTCATAATCAACCAGCAGGGCCTTAATCTCACTCTTTTTGCCCTACTAGCTCCTGCAGGGACAGGGTTCCAGATAAATCTGCTTCAGACGGGTTTATAAACCATTCTCCTGCACCGTGTGTAATCATTGTGCGTTCAGGAGAGTAAGGTTCGGTCGGCGGGGGTGAGAGACGAGAGAGAGAACCACTCTGTTTGTCCTACCTATCCCCTCCTGCCTTTTCTCCATTTGTCTCTCCTCATTGGATAATAGAAATGCCGGTGTGGAAGGCTAATGTCGTGCCTCAAACATCAAGAACTCAATTTCCCAAACTGACAGAATCATTTACCATTCGCCATATTCACAAGCAGTTAATTAAAAGTTCCAGGTAGCCCATCGTACTACATCTCCCCACTGTAAATGCTGGGACCGGAGAGAAACATAAAACTGTCCGTTTAACTTCAAGGAAAGACATTTCGATTAACGTGTGTTGGATTTATACACGGGAGCTCCTCTCGCTGTTGTTCTGACAATAAAGACACGGAGAGGAGAACTCGGTGCATCCGTAAAGTCTAAACTCCTACATCTTTGGAAACACAGACAGATTCGTCCTACGTTTTCTCAGGAGAAGATCGATGAAAAGACTGTATATTAAAGTCATCCTTGACCTCAACTGTCACGTAGATGGTCTTGTTTTCTAATTGACAGTATATATGTATGGATTAAGTGGATCATGATCGATAATCAGTGGATGTTCTGACTGATGTCATGCTACAGGATATGGTTATCACGGAGATGATCATCTATCCTCTACTATAGCTGAATAGATGTCCATGGTAAGGTCAGGTGATGTCAGCAGTGTAAAACGGTAACATAATGTGACTCATTGGTTGTAATTGGCCGTCGCAGTGCTTACATAGACAGAATCAACTGCTGTAATGAAGAGAAAATGGCCCTGGTGGTATTGATTTTGGAACAGTAGAGTACAGTGGAGAAACCTTAGCCCTGTTCTGTCGTGTTAGGTGCAGAGTTAGTATGAGAATGTGTGTTCTGTCGTGTTAGTTTAGAATTAGAATGATAATGTATGTTCTGTCGTGTTAGTTTAGAGTTAGAATGATAATGTGTGTTCTGTCGTGTTAGTTTAGAGTTAGAATGATAATGTGTGTTCTGTCGTGTTAGTTTAGAGTTAGAATGAGAATGTGTGTTCTGTCGTGTTAGTTTAGAGTTAGAATGATAATGTGTGTTCTGTCGTGTTAGGTGCAGAGTTAGAATGATAATGTGTGTTCTGTCGTGTTAGTTTAGAGTTAGAATGATAATGTGTGTTCTGTCGTGTTAGTTTAGAGTTAGAATGATAATGTGTGTTCTGTCGTGTTAGTTTAGAGTTAGAATGATAATGTGTGTTCTGTCGTGTTAGTTTAGAGTTAGAATGATAATGTGTGTTCTGTCGTGTTAGCTCCTGCTGTTGTACAATACAGTAGCATCTCTTCCTCCACTTAGTCCTTTAAATGATTTCATTTTGATGAAGAGGGGTGAAGCTACTGAACATGGTACAGGCCAGGGAGGTGCATTGAGCTGAGTGGTTAAAGCTTGTTAGAGCAGCAACTAGGTGTCCTCACTGGAGCTAAAACGTCCCTCCTCACTGAAGTATGAAGCTAAAACGTCCCTCCTTCACCTCCTCCTAGCACTTAGCTCTACTCCTCTACCAGGAGTGTTCAGTCACCCTCACCTCCACACGTCTTGTCTGCATCCGGATACACTCTTATGGGTGTATAAAAGACCACAAATCGGATTGAAATGTTTATTGGCATGGAGGGTGTCTTTACGAGGAGTGATTGAGGCTGAAGCTCAATGATGACAAGCAAATGACTGCTTGTGGGTGTCATTCATTCAGTACACTCTTAGAAAAAAGGTGCTACCTAAAAGGGTTCTTCGGCTGTCCCCATAGGAAAACACTGAAGAACTGTTTTTGGTTACATGTAGAACTCTTTTGGTTCCAAGTAGAACCAATTTGTGGTTCCATGTAGAGATCTTTTGGTTCCAAATTGAACCATTTCGGGTTACATGTAGAACTATTTTGGTTCCATGTAGAACCATTTTGGGCTCCATGTAGAACACTTTTGGTTTCAAGTAGAACACTTTTGGTTTCAAGTAGAACCATTTTGGGTTACATGTAGAACTTTCCACAGAAGGTTATACATGGAACACAAAAAGGCTCTACCTGGTACTAAAAGGGTTAGACAATGGAGACAGCTGAATAACCCTTCTGGAACCTTTTTTTTCTAACATGCTGACCACACCGCTCGCGTCTCGTGCGTCAACGAGTGTCTGCATAGCCAGGCGCTAAAATAGAACTTACATTTGTGACGCTTGACACACTGCAAGTTCCGCCTCTCCCATCTCCTCATTGGTTTTTCGGAGCACATACCCACGTGCCATCTCCTCATTGGTTTTTAGGAGCATATGCCCACGTGGGTGATTGATAGATGAACTGAGGTCCACAACCCAGTCCAACTCGTGGTGGTAATGCACCTTGAAGTTGGTTACCAACCGCCATATAAAGTCCACAGAAGAAGAAGAAGAAGCCTGAAGGAGGAGAAATTATTACTCTTTTATCTGTGGATTAATTGTCGGAGTAGAGGACCTTGTGCATTTCAGGTAAGAACAACACAAGGTTTATATCCCAGGACAAATTAACTAGCAACAGCAAGCTAGCTAGCTAAATTGCCATAAATGTTTAATGCTTTTCGACCTGTCCCCAAAATAAAATAGTTTTTATATTTCAACCTTCGTTTCCTGATAGCGTCTGGTGTGGGTTGACAAAATCAACATGCGCGCGAGCAGTCTGGTCAGAATGTAAGAGTGTAGGTTGTGACCAGAGGTAGAAAGGAATGCACCAAGTCAACTGCCTGTTTGGTCAGTGGCATGTGAGGCAGATTTTGTGTGAGAGTGTGCTGGTCCTCTCTTTGTCCTCTGTGAGAATGTGGTGGCCGCCATCAGGAGCGCAGCACAGGTGACAGTGCCGCACGGCATTTGGGCCCTTTCTCTCTCTCTCTCTCTCTCTCTCTCTCTCTCTCTCTCTCTGTGTCTCGCATTCTCTCTCTCTCTCCCTCACTCTCCCTCTCTCTCAAAGCTGTGTCTGTGTCAGTGGCTGTGATGTATGGTCTCATTTGCCATATTTCTCTCTATGCCCAGCCGAATTCAAGACAGATGACAGGGAAAAGGAATGAAAAAAGCCTCCAGAAGGAAAAGTTTGTTCTTGTGAAATGAAGCCTTGTCGTTTTCGGGGTGGGCAGAGGGATGACCTAATCTGTATGTGTGTGTGACACCATGGGCTGGTTCTGAAGGGGTGCTAACAGAATGACCCATCCATCACAGTATTGTGCTCTGATAGCACATTCTATTTTGGCGCAAATTACACAGATGGAGCAATTACAGTAGGCCTGCCGAGCCGGGCCCATGCCGCTGCCCTTATGTGAAATGAAATATCGCAATTACATTTGTGTGTCTCCCTCCGTCCCCTCGCTCTCACCCTTTCACCCTCTCTCCTCCCCCAAGCTCCCTCCTTCCCCTCCCTCTCACGCTCTCACCCTCTCTCCTACCCCTAGCTCTCTCCTCCCCGTAGCTCCCTCCTTCCCCTCCCTCTCACCCTCTCTCCTCCCCCTAGCTCCCTCCCTCTCACCCTCTCTCCTCCCCCTAGCTCCCTCCCTCTCTCCTCCCCCTAGCTCCCTCCCTCTCACCCTCTCACCCTCTCTCCTCCCCCTAGCTCCCTCCCTCTCTCCTCCCTCTAGCACCCTCCTTCCCCTCCCTCTCACCCTCTCTCCTCCCCCTAGCTCCCTCCCTCTCACCCTCTCTCCTCCCCCTAGCTCCCTCCCTCTCACCCTCTCTCCTCCCCCTAGCTCCCTCCCTCTCTCCTCCCCCTAGCTCCCTCCCTCTCTCCTCCCTCTAGCACCCTCCTTCCCCTCCCTCTCACCCTCTCTCCTCCCCCTAGCTCCCTCCCTCTCTCCTCCCCCTAGCTCCCTCCCTCTCTCCTCCCCCTAGCTCCCTCCCTCTCTCCTCCCTCTAGCACCCTCCTTCCCCTCCCTCTCACCCTCTCTCCTCCCCCTAGCTCCCTCCCTCTCTCCTCCCCCTAGCTCCCTCCCTCTCTCCTCCCCCTAGCTCCCTCCCTCTCTCCTCCCCCTAGCTCCCTCCTTCCCCTCCCTCTCACCCTCTCTCCTCCCCTAGCTCCCTCCCTCTCTCCTCCCCCTAGCTCCCTCCCTCTCTCCTCCCCCTAGCTCCCTCCCTCTCTCCTCCCCCTAGCTCCCTCCTTCCCCTCCCTCTCACCCTCTCTCCTCCCCCTAGCTCCCTCCCTCTCTCCTCCCCCTAGCTCCCTCCTTCCCGTGGCTGATTAAGACGTTTCTCCATTGTGACCTAAATGAGAGGCTCATTTGTGGCTGTTATTTATTTGTGATAAATCCCTCCCCCTGTCGCTGGACCAGAGATGAATGGTAGTGTCCTCCGCCTTCGCTGCCTGTAGCAGTAAATAGGCCAGAAGGAAAATGCCATTTCTAATATGAATAGGTGCTCTTAGTAATAGTCTCTGTACCTCTTGGTAAGACAAAGGACTCTGGCGGGGAACCTAAGATCTTCCTTCCTATTATTTGCTTTATAAAACTCAGTAATTGAAATGTTCCATTGAAATATTATCTTCCCCTGTATCGCCCGACCTATTGAGTAAACTCTATCTGCTATGGCTTTTATGTTTTAATAATATACGGTATGTGTGTCTGGATTTTTCTGCCTGCCTCATCATAATGTTTAGTCACTTTTGTCCAGGGGAATGTAATGACAGCTATTTACTGTTATTTCCTCTGTGGTTATTTAGTGTAATAATGACATCAGGACTATCAGAGGCACTGCTATCTCCATATATCTGCTTTTGCATGCACTCATGTAGTAAAAATACATTTTTATTCTACCTAGGCCTTTACTTAAAGAATAATGCCTAAGAACCCAGCCCAACAAGGGCTGTTCTGAGGCCCGAGGCGAGGCCAAGGTAATTCCTGGGTTTGAGTGCATTATTGCTTTTATAAAACTGTTGCCAATATATTTATACAAATATGAATTATGTTTTCATTCAAAACATTATTTTAATGAATAAATTCGTTTTTTGCATTCTGAAGTTATTATCCATGTGGGCTGGTCTTTTTTAGTTATTTTCTCCTGTTTTGACCCAGTTGTTAATTCTAATCGTTCTATAAATTCAATGATAATGATTTAATAAATGTGCAATAGGCAACAACTATTATTGTTAGCGAGTCTGAGTTAACCAAGGTAGTTGGTGATGTTAATAGAGATGTTTCCATTGATGGCACACGAGTGGAAGAACTTGGTTCTGGCGCTGGTTGGTGACAGCCAGTGCTTGTCTCTACTTTGCTGGCACCTGAGAGATCACATTTGTAAAATGATACATTGTTTCACAGGTCATAGAGGCAGACAGGGAGGTTTACTCAACCCCCAACTGTTGCAAACCAAATAGTAACATGGGAAAATAATGCGTAGACGCTTTTCCTGAGAGATTTCCTGCCTGGGCTGTGGGACATTGGAATTATGACGTTAACATGTTATGGTATTTGTTGTCCGACAACTCCCGCATATCAACCAATCAGCATCCGGGATCCAAACGACCCGTTTTATAATGAAGCAATAAGCCACGAGGAGGTGTGCTATATGGCCAATATACCCCGGCTAAGGGTTGTTCTTACATACGACGCAACGTGAAGTGCCTAGATACAGCCCTTAGTCGTGGTATGTTGGCCACATACCACAAAGCCCTGAGGTGCCGTATTGCTATTATAAACTGGTTACCAACGTAATTAGAGCAGTAAAAATAAATGTTTTGTCATACATGTGGTATATGGTCTGATATACCATGGCTGTCAGCCAATCAGCGTTCAAAGAGAGGTCCAGCTCCATACTAGATTATCTCTTGTTAGTCAATAATTGCAGTCCTCCCAGCAGTGAAGTCCTCAATGGTCTCAGATTAAATTGATCCTGTTTGATTTCTGACACTTGATTTAGAAGATGCCTGCGGTTGTAATGTAATACTAGCCCAGTGAGGTGGTGTAGGTGGACTCCTGCTGAATGTGTGGAACCCAACAGTCATGCAGGCAGGCAGTGAGAGAAAGGTGGAGAGAGAGAGACAGAAAGAAAGGGATGCTGCTCTGTGCGGAAGTAGGTCTGCATACTGTACATGTGCACACACACACACACACACACACACACACACACACACACACACACACACACACACACACACACACACACACACACACACACACACACACACACACACACTCTCTGTCTTCCTCTTCCCTACTGACCCCAGATGTGTTTCTCACAGTCCTACAGTCTGTAATGTTTCTGCTCAAACAGTTTGGTGCAGTGGAGCTATTTATGTGGATGAATAGAAAGCCTATCTACTATATTCAAGCCAGTACGATGAAAAAGACACAGAACACATACAGGATGTGGAATTGTTGACCTCCAGTCCTGAGTGAAGCAGCTGGGAGTGTGGGAGCTGTGTTCTCTGCTATCTGAGTGTGACAGGAATAACTGTGGTCAGGGCTGCAGGCTCCCAACAGCTGCCCCACAAACATTGTCACGGATTGCCCTCGGACACACACACACACACATGGATGGACGCATGCTCGCTCGCATCCAATCCACACATCCAATCACACACACACAAATACACACAGAGGCCCAATAATAGTCTAATATGTTGGTGTCCAGTGAGAGAGGAGACGGTTGCGTTTAACAGTGCAGGCCAGGGGGTGATTGAGTCCAGGCAGCACGGCTGTCCGTCTGTCACCGACTCGCTAAACAGAACACGCAAGCCATGAGCACGACCATAAAGAGACCAGGGCTGAGATGTGCCAGAGACAAGGTCTAATCTAAGGTGAACATCTGTTTTTTAGAACGTAAACTGCACAGTATGTCAGGCGAATGACATACGTCAACAAAGACTCGATTCACACTCAGCCAATCCCTCAGTAAACTCTTGCCGCATTCTATGACGTAAACCGTGTGTGTTGTGTGTTTCCAGGTGAGCCGTGTTCCAGTGGAGAGCTGTGAGCAGTACTCCTCCTGCAGCGGCTGCCTGGGGTCAGGAGATCCCCACTGTGGCTGGTGTGTCCTCCACAATGTGTAAGTACTGTATGACCACACGGAGCTGCTCTGACGCTGCGTTCCTGACATGACTATGTTCTCAACTCCATACTATCAAGTCACCTGAAGAACCAAAATTCTCTCTCTGTCAGGTGTTCCAGGAAGGATCGTTGTGAGAGGGCTGACGAGCCTCAGCGTTTTGCCTCCCGAGTGGAGCAGTGCGTCAAACTCAGTGTCCAGCCTGGAAACATCTCTGTCACCATGTCCGAAGTGCAGGTAACTCACCTGACAATAAATCCTGTGTGCGTGTGCGTGTGTAGGGTTAGGGTTAGAAGCTAGGATTAGGTTAAGGGTTAAGGTTAGGTTTTTGGGTTAAGGTTAGGATTAGGGTACAGGTTAGGGATAGGAGTTAGGGAAAATAGGATTTTGAACGGGACTGAATTGTGTCACCCCACATGTTTAGTTGTACAAGACTGTGTGTGTGTAGTGTGTGTGTGTGCGTGCATTTGTGTGACTGAGAGTGTGTGTCCTCACATTGACTTGTCCCTCACACTCTCCTCTCTCTCTGTATTCCTAGCTGGTGCTGCAGGCACAGAATGTGCCTAACCTTTCGGCAGGGGTCAACTGCTCCTTTGAGGACTACACTGAGACAGAGGGACGCATCTTTGGGGGACGCATTTACTGCATGTCCCCTTCCACACGAGAGGTCGCCCCCATCACACGCAACCAGGGTGAGACAAGAAGCCACGGCATCCTCATGCTGCTATTTGCTAGTTATATACATCAGTTGCTCTGTCTGTTAACAAAATAGCATTATTGTATTATGTGTTTGTGTGTAGATTGTGTCATACTGATGTACTGTGACTCTTTCTAGGGGACAAGCGCACTGTGAAGCTGTATCTGAAGTCTAAGGAGACAGGGAAGAAGTTTGCCAGTGTAGACTTTGTCTTCTACAACTGCAGTGTGCACCAATCGTAAGTTCAGTTTTAAGTCATTGTGTGTGTGTGTGTGTGTGTGTGTGTTTGTGTGAGAGAGAGAGAGAGAAAGAGAAAAATACTGTATATATAGAGAGAGATATCCTCTCCTCTCTGTTCTGTAGCCTGTGTTACTGCTGATGAGATCAGACTCTTAATGTAATTTCCTTAATAACTTGGAGCTCCTCTGATTCATTGATAATGTTTTACTACACTGAGTTATGTTACTTTCCATCTGAGATCCATCTCTTTCTTTCCCTCTCTTCCTCCCTCCCTCCCTTCATCTACCCCATTCTCTCCACATCCTTCCTTGAGGCTCTCAGACCCTGTTTCTATCCCACTCCCCTAGCTCTGCCTTTCACTAAACATAGATATGGACCAAAGACCCCCATCTCCGCTCTCACCCTTATCATTTCCCATTCCATTACTATATCTTTCATCTCTCTCTCTCTCCCTTCCTCTCTTCTTTTCCTCTCACTTCCTCTCTCATCCCCTTTCCCCTTATTTATCTTCTTTATCTCCTCCCCTCTACCACTCCCCTATCCTCCTCTCCCTCCTCCCTCTACCTCCCCTCACCTCCCTCTACCACTCCCCTATCCTCCTCATCCTCTCCCTCCCTCCCTCTACCTCCCCTCACCTCCCTCTACCACTCCCCTATCCGCCTCATCCTGTCCCTCCCCTATAACTCTTCCATCTCCTCTCCTCTAACTCCCCTCACCTCCCTCTGTCTCTCCCCTATCCCCTCATGCTACCTATCTCTTCCTTTCATGCTCTCCTTCACCCCCTCTCCTTCAGCCCCTCTCCTTCACCCCCCTCTCCTTCACCCCCCTCTCCTTCACCCCCCTCTCCTTCTCTCCTCTCTCCTTCTCTCCTCTCTCCTGTTGGTCCTCTCTCCTTCACCCCCCCTCTCCTTCACCCCCCTCTCCTTCTCTCCTCTCTCCTTCTCTCCTCTCTCCTGTTGGTCCTCTCTCCTTCACCCCCCTCTCCTTCACCCCCCTCTCCTTCTCTCCTCTCTCCTTCTCTCCTCTCTCCTGTTGGTCCTCTCTCCTGTTGGTCCTCTCTCCTTCACCCCCCTCTCCTTCACCCCCCTCTCCTTCTCTCCTCTCTCCTTCACCCCCCTCTCCTTCACCCCCCTCTCCTTCTCTCCTCTCTCCTTCACCCCCCTCTCCTTCTCTCCTCTCTCCTTCTCTCCTCTCTCCTTCACCCCCCTCTCCTTCTCTCCTCTCTCCTTCTCTCCTCTCTCCTTCACCCCCCCTCTCCTTCTCTCCTCTCTCCTTCTCTCCTCTCTCCTTCTCTCCTCTCTCCTTCTCTCCTCTCTCCTTCACCCCCCTCTCCTTCTCTCCTCTCTCCTTCACCCCCCTCTCCTTCTCTCCTCTCTCCTTCTCTCCTCTCTCCTTCTCTCCTCTCTCCTTCACCCCCCTCTCCTTCTCTCCTCTCTCCTTCTCTCCTCTCTCCTTCACCCCCCTCTCCTTCTCTCCTCTCTCCTTCTCTCCTCTCTCCTTCTCTCCTCTCTCCTTCACCCCCCTCTCCTTCTCTCCTCTCTCCTTTTCTCCTCTCTCCTTCTCTCCTCTCTCCTGCCGGTCCAGATGTTCTGTGCCCCTCCTCTCTGCTTTTATTTATCAAACAGATTTTTATTTCCTGGCCCCTGCTCTGTGAGCTGCATACATTAGCATAGCAATATTCTCCTAATTAGCTGGCCTGGCGCCCCATTAGAGCTGGACATAATGGAGAACGTATGTAAAGTGTTCACCTGGACCTCTTATCAAGGCCTGGTTCAATGTCTTTGAACCTAGAGAATGTGTGATTATTTATGTGCCTCTGTATATGTGTGTGTGTGTGTATGACAGGGCTGGTGAAGCACCCCCACGTTTTCTCTCCCCTCTCATTGAATAAGCAGGCGTAGCGAGGTCTTTGATGTGCTGTATGCAACACACTCCCTCAGGACATTACAGTACACTACAGTCTAGTTTTAACAGCCCAGCCTCATCAGCCACACAGAACCCACGCGACCTCCTGACCTACTCCCCTCCTGACCCCTGACCCCAGCGTGTGTAGGCTGCCAACAGGCCGGGCATGCCAACTCACCCTCTGGGAAATAAATAGCTTTTCCTCAGAGGCGACTGGCATTGTGGGTGGGGAGGGCACGAAATTGGCAAGGCAAATTATCCCGCCGGGTATTTACATACTCAGTAATAATATTTGAGTTTTGCATTAAAAAGACAGCCGGAATAGTTTAATTGAGCGTGTGAGGGACTGAATGCATTTTCAACCTGATGAGGGTGGAGGAAGAGATGGAGAGGGGGATGAAGCAAGTGAAGGAGAGATGGATTGTGCCCATTGTGTCGGGATACAGCGTCCAGAGAGCTAAAAGGAAGCGCCTCAACCAATCCACAATCCCCATTAGAATACGAAAGGAAGGATGTAATGCATGCAGGGATTGGGAGCTCTTGAAAAGGCCCACTCATGGAAAGCAGAAAACCCCTCGACAGGCTCTCGTCGGAGGGCTGGGTGTTCACGCTATTCCCCTAATACTGGACCGGCCTGGTTGGTTGACCACCTGGAGACGTTTCACTGTTGTAACAGGACAAGAACATACGGCTCCAACGTTCTGATAACATCCTATCAATGTAAAGAATGGTTAAGATGGGAGGAAGAGGTCTTATTTTGTGGTGACCACTCTCACTTCAATGATCCCAATAGTATTTTCAATCTAACATGGACTTTGTTCTCTGAGCATACTGATCTATCTGTCTGAGATCACACGGTAGGTGTTAGGGTAGCAAATAGAGAACAGAGAAATTGCCAGGCATCTGATAGATGTTATGAGTTGTTAGATTTGAGATAGAGCGGGGAAGATGAGTTTGTTATTGCCCAGGTTCAGGTGTGATATTACCAGCCAGCAGAGGGTGAGTGATAAGGCTCTGGTCCAGACATGATGCCACTCTGCCTGGCAGTACTGTCTAATAGTCTGGATCTCTCAATCCCTTTCCACTACCTCTCCCTCTTCTCTCATCTACCTCTACCTTTCCTCCTGAACCAGGCAGAACAAAGGAAACAGACTCAGAGTCCCTCAGCCTGGAAGTGTTCATTCACCCAGCTCCTGAATAGGCAGCATTGAAACAGTGAAGCATGTTTGTAATTTAACCAGAGACAAAGAAAGCCGTAATTGAATATGATAATTATATCTATGTATCTGTCTGTTTGCTGATACTGAAATGAAAAGCATGTTTACATTGGGAAAGGTCTACTGTAGGTCTGCTGTAATATATATACACTACAGTATGTAAACAGATTCTGTAATATATATACACTACAGTATGTAGACTTAAGAAACAGATTCTGTAATATATATACACTACAGTATGTAAACAGATTCTGTAATATATATACACTACAGTATGTAAACAGATTCTGTCATATATATACACTACAGTATATAGACTTAAGAAACAGATTCTGTAATATATATACACTACAGTATGTAAACAGATTCTGTAATATATATACACTACAGTATGTAAACAGATTCTGTCATATATATACACTACAGTATATAGACTTAAGAAACAGATTCTGTAATATATATACACTACAGTATGTAAACAGATTCTGTAATATATATACACTACAGTATGTAAACAGATTCTGTAATATATATACACTACAGTATGTAAACAGATTCTGTAATATATATACACTACAGTATGTAGACTTAAGAAACAGATTCTGTAATATATATACACTAAAGTATATAGACTTAAGACACAGATTCTGTAATATATATACACTAAAGTATATAGACTTAAGAAACCGATTCTGTAATATATATACACTACAGTATATAGACTTAAGAAACCGATTCTGTAATATATATACACTACAGTATGTAAACAGATTCTGTAATATATATACACTACAGTATATAGACTTAAGAAACCGATTCTGTAATATATATACACTACAGTATGTAGACTTAAAGAAACAGATTCTGTAATATATATACACTACAGTATGTAAACAGATTCTGTCATATATATACACTACAGTATGTAGACTTAAGAAACAGATTCTGTAATATATATACACTACAGTATGTAGACTTAAAGAAACAGATTCTGTAATATATATACACTACAGTATGTAAACAGATTCTGTAATATATATACACTACAGTATGTAAACAGATTCTGTAATATATATACACTACAGTATGTAGACTTAAGAAACAGATGCTGTAATATATATACACTACAGTATATAGACTTAAAGAAACAGATGCTGTAATATATATACACTACAGTATATAGACTTAAAGAAACAGATTCTGTAATATATATACACTACAGTATGTAAACAGATTCTATATTTGATGACGTTGTCATGTACTCTGTGGTCCTGGGTGGTCTGATTAGCAGCCAGGAAACATTGACTTGTTTGCAGTAGCACACTCAGAGCACTGCAGAGACTTCCTGCTGTAGGACATGCAGTAGCTCCCCGGTGTGTCTCTGTGTGTGTCCCTGTACGTCTCTCAGTGTGGTGCTGAGAATCAGCAGGGTTCAAAGAGCATTGCCCCCCTCTTCTGTCTGGATCTAGCTGGGATCGATAGACCCAGATGTCTGGAGACTAGAAGGTATTATCCCTTCAGAAGCAAACAAATAGCAGGCTGTTAGCATAGCACAAATCCACCCACCCACCCACCCACCCACCCTCTCTCTCTCTCTCTCTCTCTCTCTCTCTCTCTCTCTCCCTCTCCCTCTCTCCCTCTCTCCCTCTCTCTCTCTCTCTCTCTCTCTCTCTCCCTCTCTCTCTCTCTCTCTCTCTCTCTCCCTCTCCCTCTCTCCCTCTCTCTCTCCTCTCACTCTCTCTCTCTCTCTCTCTCCCTCCCCTCCCTTCCTCCCCATAGAAACACACATACAGGAATCGATTATAGACTTTATCCCGTAGAGCTAGGATGGTAGTGGGTCCTGCTTATTATAGTAGTCTGTAGCTCTACTACACATGCCTCATTTAGTCACTGGAATATGGGGGTAGGAGGCAAGTTGAAGGGCTTTGTAGAACTCATAAAGATTTTTGAGAAATCAATGTGTTTATGTGGGGCGAAGCAGAGTGGAGTCAAACTAATGCATGTATTTTATTTTATCCCATTTTTACTCTCCTGTAGCTATAACAACCTTGTTGAGGCTGCTGGTAATCCATGTTCATTTATGCTTTCTGAACTAAGGAAAAGGGAGTCTGGAGAAAAATCAGGCTTATCTGGGCCTTGCAGCTTATTTGAATGTAAACCTTTGAACATGTTGAATAGGAAGGAGGAGTATATCGCTCTAGTCATTTTCCTCTCTGTGGTTATTTTACTGTCTTTTGGAGACATGGTATCTGGAAGAGGAAAACATTGCTCTGTTCTGCTCTGCTCACACCTTTCAGTGGCTTACACAGATGCTTCAATGTGCTTTACCCTTTGACCTTGCACTCCTACCGCACTATACTGTTAGCTCCGAGGTGCAATAATCACATGGACACATACTGACACATTCTTCCTGAAGTAAGTTACTCTATCGAAGTGACTTTAATAGTTTGAGGTAGATGAGCCAGGAGCCTCAGAGGCAAGGGTTGGTCCTGGACATCTATTCTAGAGGCTGATTGGTCAATTAACTGAGTCACATGTTTCATTAAGGAGCTTGTCGTATCCTAGAGGGCTGTGTTGTATTCTAATGTTGCTTCGCAATGATCGTTAAATAAGTTAATTGGACAAATCACCAGCAGAATGGATCTTAATGAGTTTGTATACCAGCAGTAAGAGCCTCTACCCTGAAGTGTTGTTTTTGTTGTGTGAAAAACCTTGCCGTTAAGTTTTGATTCGAAAGAGGCTGATCGTTCTTTTAAATGTTCTGTGAGAGTGAAATAATATAATACAAATCATGTTGTGTTTGTGTTTCTTGTAAAGTCAATCAATGAATGTTACTGCTGTAACTCTACAATTTAACCAAGCCAATTCCTGAAGCAATATAGTGTGTTCCTTCTGTGTATGTATCATACAGTCATGCAGTCGTTGATGTGTGTATCATACAGTCATGCAGTCGTTGATGTGTGTATCATACAGTTGTTGATGTGTGTATCATACAGTTGTTGATGTGTGTATCATACAGTTGTTGATGTGTGTATCATACAGTTGTTGATGTGTGTATCATACAGTTGTTGATGTGTGTATCATAAAGTTGTTGATGTGTGTATCATACAGTTGTTGATGTGTGTGTGTGTATCATACAGTTGTTGATGTGTGTGTGTATCATACAGTTGTTGATGTGTGTGTGTATCATACAGTTGTTGATGTGTGTGTGTATCATACAGTTGTTGATGTGTGTGTATCATACAGTTGTTGATGTGTGTATCATACAGTTGTTGATGTGTATGTGTTTATCATACAGTTGTTGATGTGTGTGTGTGTATCATACAGTTGTTGATGTGTATGTGTGTATCATACAGTTGTTGATGTGTGTATCATACAGTTGTTGATGTGTATGTGTGTATCATACAGTTGTTGATGTGTATGTGTGTATCATACAGTTGTTGATGTGTGTGTGTATCATACAGTTGTTGATGTGTATGTGTGTATCATACAGTTGTTGATGTGTGTGTGTGTGTATCATACAGTTGTTGATGTGTGTATCATACAGTTGTTGATGTGTGTATCATACAGTTGTTGATGTGTATGTGTGTATCATACAGTTGTTGTGTGTGTGTGTGTATCATACAGTTGTTGATGTGTGTATCATACAGTTGTTGATGTGTGTATCATACAGTTGTTGATGTGTATGTGTGTATCATACAGTTGTTGATGTGTATGTGTTTATCATACAGTTGTTGATGTGTGTATCATACAGTTGTTGATGTGTGTATCATACAGTTGTTGATGTGTGTATCATACAGTTGTTGATGTGTGTATCATACAGTTGTTGATGTGTGTATCATACAGTTGTTGATGTGTATGTGTGTATCATACAGTTGTTGATGTGTGTGTGTGTATCATACAGTTGTTGATGTGTATGTGTGTATCATACAGTTGTTGATGTGTATGTGTGTATCATACAGTTGTTGATGTGTGTGTGTGTATCATACAGTTGTTGATGTGTATGTGTGTATCATACAGTTGTTGATGTGTATGTGTGTATCATACAGTTGTTGATGTGTGTGTGTATCATACAGTTGTTGATGTGTATGTGTGTATCATACAGTTGTTGATGTGTGTGTGTGTATCATACAGTTGTTGATGTGTGTATCATACAGTTGTTGATGTGTGTATCATACAGTTGTTGATGTGTGTATCATACAGTTGTTGATGTGTATGTGTTTATCATACAGTTGTTGATGTGTGTATCATACAGTTGTTGATGTGTGTATCATACAGTTGTTGATGTGTGTGTGTGTATCATACAGTTGTTGATGTGTGTGTGTGTATAATACAGTTGTTGATGTGTGTATCATACTGTTGTTGATGTGTGTATCATACAGCTGTTGATGTGTGTATCATACAGTTGTTGATGTGTGTATCATACAGTTGTTGATGTGTGTATCATACAATTGTTGATGTGTGTATCATACAGTTGTTGATGTGTGTATCATACAGTTGTTGATGTGTATGTGTGTATCATACAGTTGTTGATGTGTATGTGTGTATCATACAGTTGTTGATGTGTGTATAATACAGTTGTTGATGTGTATGTGTGTATCATACAGTTGTTGATGTGTGTATAATACAGTTGTTGATGTGTATGTGTGTATCATACAGTTGTTGATGTGTGTATAATACAGTTGTTGATGTGTATGTGTGTATCATACAGTTGTTGATGTGTGTATAATACAGTTGTTGATGTGTATGTGTGTATCATACAGTTGTTGATGTGTGTATCATACAGTTGTTGATGTGTGTATCATACAGCTGTTGATGTGTGTATCATACAGCTGTTGATGTGTGTATCATACAGTTGTTGTGTGTATCATACAGTTGTTGATGTGTGTATCATACAGTTGTTGATGTGTGTATCATACAGTTGTTGATGTCTGTGTGTGTATCATACAGTTGTTGATGTGTGTATCATACAGTTGTTGATGTGTGTGTGTATCATACAGTTGTTGATGTGTGTGTGTGTGTATAATACAGTTGTTGATGTGTGTATCATACAGTTGTTGATGTGTGTATCATACAATTGTTGATGTGTGTATCATACAGTTGTTGATGTGTGTATCATACAATTGTTGATGTGGATGTGTGTATCATACAGTTGTTGATGTGTATGTGTGTATCATACAGTTGTTGATGTGTGTATCATACAGTTGTTGATGTGTGTATCATACAGCTGTTGATGTGTGTATCATACAGCTGTTGATGTGTGTATCATACAGTTGTTGATGTGTGTATCATACAGTTGTTGATGTGTGTATCATACAGTTGTTGATGTGTGTATCATACAGTTGTTGATGTCTGTGTGTGTATCATACAGTTGTTGATGTGTGTATCATACAATTGTTGATGTGTGTATCATACAGTTGTTGATGTGTATGTGTGTATCATACAGTTGTTGATGTGTGTGTGTGTATCATACAGTTGTTGATGTGTGTATCATACAGTTGTTGATGTGTGTATCATACAATTGTTGATGTGTGTATCATACAGTTGTTGATGTGTATATCATACAATTGTTGATGTGTGTATCATACAGTTGTTGATGTGTGTATCATACAGTTGTTGATGTGTATGTGTGTGACCACAGGACACCTAGCTTGTTTTTTCAGTCATATGAGATTCATCCTAACTCTAGAGTAGAAAACATTGTCACACATCTGATTAGGACAGTGCTGTCGGTCAATATAACGACTTAGTCCAGCTATATACTTTTCTCCTTCTTCCTCTCATCCCTCTTTTCATCTAATCTACCTGTTTACCTGTTTCCGCTCTTCCTGTCTATCTTTCTGTTTTCATCTCTTTCACTGTCTACCTCTCAGTAGCTGTTGATAAAGGATGAATAGTCCACAGTCACTCATCCTAATCAGCCTTGTATATGTCCCTCCTCCTCTCATTCACCTCTTCAACATGGAGATAGATGTTGATAGTGGTTAGAACAGAAATATGTGAGACTGAGAGGAGGTTGTTAGGACGGACGTTTAAACAGTCTATGAATGTGTTTTTGTTCTGTTTATTTGTTTTAGATTCAATGCAGTGACTCAATCACTCGCTCTGTCTCTCTGTTTGCAGGTGTCTGTCATGTGTCAATGGCTCGTTCCCCTGCCACTGGTGTAAATACCGCCACATGTGCACTCAGAACGCCAACGACTGCTCCTTCCAGGAGGGCCGGGTGAACGTGTCAGAGGTGAGAGATCCCCCTCTGTCCCAAAATACTGCACACGGTCTCCCTGTGTAACAACCATCTCTTCAGCAACACATTACATTGATGACACCAGTCAGTGTCATAGCCACTCATACACTGTAAAACCTTTCACAAACATGCACGTACACACACTCTCACACACACACTTCCTCCCGTTGATGAGAGCGATCCACGTGCTGGCTGATGTCCAGTAGTCCCCAGCTGGGGTCTTGGTATTGTCGACCCACCATGCCTGGGCCTCAGAGTGAAGCTATGAGTGGTTCAGCAGGAGCTGTTTAAATAAAAACCAGTCCTGGATTTATGCACTTATAAACAGGCCAGGGTGAATGACTATGCAAATTGTACCGTGTTCTACATTTCCAAATGTTGCATTTGCATGAAAACCAATATTAATCTCATCCCCTGCTCTCCCTCTCCCTCTCCCTCTCCCTCTCTCTCTCTCTCCCTCCCTCCCTCCCTCTCTCCCTCCCTCTCTCCCTCTCTCCCTCCCTCTCTCTCTCTCTCTCTCTCTCTCTCTCTCTCTCTCTCCCTCCCTCTCTCTCTCCCTCTTTCTCTCTCTCTCTCTCTCTCTCCCTCTCTCTCTCTCTCTCTCTCTCTCTCCCTCTCTCTCTCTCTCTCTCTCTCTCTCTCTCCCGGCCTGACCGTGGAATGCCAAGACAAAGTGCACGCTCAGTGGTGTTGTAGAAGAGTGAACTGTTTACTGACACTCCATCACACACACGCACGCACACACACAAACACATATACACACTGTACAAAAATGTACAAAACAAATCACAAACTCAGTCACACACATGCCAACTATAACAAACAAACTAATTCTCCTTCACCCTCCAAACCTTAATCTCCCAACTCACTGATCCCTGTGACAATCACCTATTTAAAAGTGTAAATTCACATTTACATCCATGTTAAGTGACCTGGGGGGACGTGAAACCCTGATCTGTTCACACACCGGGTTCTGCTGTTCAGTGCTTCGAGCATCTGTGAATGCACCTGATGTATACATGTGTTTGTCTTGGCTGCGGGCAGAGTAGGTTCCTTATCTCTTCGCTGGCGGAACACCTTTCCCATGCGTCTGGGTTACGTTGTGGTTTATTTATGATATTAATTGGTCATGAGGTATCCTACCTCAATCCAATTAAGGGCCACGGCTTTTATCTCCTCAGCGTAGCACAGCGCTGTACATGCTCTCTCTCTCTCTCTCTCACTCTCTCTCTCTCTCTCTCTCTCTCTCTCTCTCTCTTCCTCTCACGCTCTCTCTCTGTCTCTCTCTCTCTCTCTTCCTCTCTCTCTCTCTCTCTCTCTCTGCCTCTCTCTTCCTCTTCCTCTCGCTCTCTCTCTCTCTCTCTCTTCCTCTCTCTCTCTCTCTCTCTCTCTCTCTCTCTCTCTCTCTCTCTCTCTCTCTCGCTCTCTCTCTCTTCCTCTCTCTCTCTCTCTCTCTTCCTCTCTCTCTCTATCTCTCTCTCTTCCTCTCTCTCTCTATCTCTCTCTCTTCCTCTCTCTCTCTCACTCTCTCTCTCTTCCTCTCTCTCTCTCTTTCTCTCGCTCTCTCTCTCTCTCTTCCTCTCGCTCTCTCTCTCTCTCTCTCACTCTCTCTCTCTCTGTCTCTGTCTCTCTCTCTCTCTCTCTCGCTCTCTCTCTCTGTCTCTTCCTCTCTCTGTCTCTCTCTCTGTCTCTCTCTCTGTCTCTCTCTCTCTTCCTCTCTCTCTCTCTCTCTCTCTCTCTCTCTCTCTCGTTCTCTCTCTCACTTTAAGAGGACATTACATATATTTACAGCTTGGTCTAATAGACTAGAATTAGGATGATATGTGAGAAGGATAGTAGTGTGTCTGGTTGGCGTGGTTAACCCGAATGTCTTGCAACCCAAAGGTTGTGTGTTCGAATTTCATCACAGACAACTTTAGCATTTTAGCTAATTGTAACTTCTTACTACTTTTGAGCTACTTTGCAACTACTTAGCATGTTAGCTCACCCTAACCTTAACCCTTTAACCTAACTCCTAACCTTGAACCTAACCTTAACCCCCTAACCCCTAGCCTAGCTAACGTTAGCCACCTAGCTAATGTTAGCCACAACATACACTACATGACCAAAAGTATGTGGACACTTGCTCTTCGAACATCTCATTCCAAAATCATTGACATTAACATGGAGTTAGTCCCCCTTTTGCTGCTATAAAATCCTCTACTCTTCTGGGGAGGCTTTCATCTTGATGTCGGAGCATTGCTGGGGGGACTTGTTTCCTTTCAGCCACAAGAGCGTTAGTGAGGTCGGGCACTGATGTTGGGCGATTAGGCCTGGCTCGCAGTCGGCATTCCCAATTCATCCTAGTCAAGTTCTTCCACACCGATCTCAACCAACCATTGATCAAAGGTGTTTGATGGGGTTGAGGTAAGGGCTCTGTGCAGGCCAGTTAAGTTCTTCCACACCGATCTCCACAAACCATTTCTGTATGGACCTCGCTTTGTGCACAGTGCATTGTCACAATGAAACAGGAAAGGGCCTTCCCCAAACTGTAGCCACAACTTTGGAAGCACAGAATCGTCTAGAATGTCATTGTATGCTGTAGCGTTAAGATTTCCTTTCACTGGGACTAAGGCGCCTAGCCCAAACCATGAAACAAAGCCCCAGACCATTTATTTTTTTTATTTTTTATTTCACCTTTATTTAACCAGGTAGGCTAGTTGAGAACAAGTTCTCATTTGCAACTGCGACCTGGCCAAGATAAAGCATAGCAGTGTGAGCATACAACAAAGAGTTACACATGGAGTAAACAATTAACAAGTCAATAACACAGTAGAAAACGAAGGGGGGGTCTATATACAATGTGTGCAAAAGGCATGAGGAGGTAGGCAAATAATTACAATTTTGCAGATTAACACTGGAGTGATAAAAGATCAGATGGTCATGTACAGGTAGAGATATTGGTGTGCAGAAGAGCAGAAAAGTAAATAAATAAAAACAGTACGGGGATGAGGTAGGTGAAAAGGGTGGGCTATTTACCAATAGACTATGTACAGCTGCAGCGATCGGTTAGCTGCTCAGATAGCTGATGTTTGAAGTTGGTGAGGGAGATGAAAGTCTCCAACTTCAGCGATTTTTGCAATTCGTTCCAGTCACAGGCAGCAGAGTACTGGAACGAAAGGCGGCCAAATGAGGTGTTGGCTTTAGGGATGATCAGTGAGATACACCTGCTGGAGCGCGTGCTACGGATGGGTGTTGCCATCGTGACCAGTGAGCTGAGATAAGGCGGAGCTTTACCTAGCATAGACTTGTAGATGACCTGGAGCCAGTGGGTCTGGTGACGAATATGTAGCGAGGGCCAGCCGACTAGAGCATACAAGTCGCAGTGGTGGGTAGTATAAGGTGCTTTAGTGACAAAACGGATGGCACTGTGATAGACTGCATCCAGTTTGCTGAGTAGAGTGTTGGAAGCCATTTTGTAGATGACATCGCCGAAGTCGAGGATCGGTAGGATAGTCAGTTTTACTAGGGTAAGCTTGGCGGCTTGAGTGAAGGAGGCTTTGTTGCGGAATAGAAAGCCGACTCTTGATTTGATTTTCGATTGGAGATGTTTGATATGAGTCTGGAAGGAGAGTTTGCAGTCTAGCCAGACACCTAGGTACTTATAGACGTCCACATATTCTAGGTCGGAACCATCCAGGGTGGTGATGCTAGTCGGGCATGCAGGTGCAGGCAGCGACCGGTTGAAAAGCATGCATTTGGTTTTACTAGCGTTTAAGAGCAGTTGGAGGCCACGGAAGGAGTGTTGTATGGCATTGAAGCTTGTTTGGAGGTTAGATAGCACAGTGTCCAAAGACGGGCCGAAAGTATATAGAATGGTGTCGTCTGCGTAGAGGTGGATCAGGGAATCGCCCGCAGCAAGAGCAACATCATTGATATACACAGAGAAAAGAGTCGGCCCGAGAATTGAACCCTGTGGCACCCCCATAGAGACTGCCAGAGGACCGGACAGCATGCCCTCCATAATTCCTCCTCCACCAAACTTCATAGTTGGTACTATGCATTTGAACAGGTAGCGTTGTCCTGGCATCCCACAAACCCTGTTTTGCCTGTTGGACTACCAGATGGTGAAGCGTGATTCATCACTCCAGAGAACGTGTTTCCACTAGTCCAGCTTTACACCACTCCAGCCGATGCTTGGCATTGTGCATGGTGATCTTAGGCTTGTGTGCAGCTGCTCGTGCATGAAGCTCCTGGCAAGCAGTTATTGTGCTGACGTTGCTTCCAGAGGCAGTTTGGGACTCGGTAGTGAATGTTGCAACTGAGCATTCGGCGGTCCCCTTCTGTGAGCTTGTGTGGCCTACCACTTCGCTGCTGAGCCGTTGTTGCTCCTAGACGTTGCCACTCCACAATAACAGCAGTGTCAGTTGACCAGGGCAGTTGACCAAGGCATAAATTTGACAAACTGACTTGTTTGAAAGGTGGCATCCTATGATGGTGCCATGTTGAAAGTCACTGAGCACTTCAGTAAGGCCACTCTACTGCCAGTGTTTGTCTATGGAGATTACATGGCTGTGTGCAAAATGTTTTACACCTGTCAGCAATGGGTGTGGGTGAAATAGCCGAATCCACTAATTTGAGGAGGTGTCCACATACTTATATATGTTCTATTACACGTATCATACGTCTATCATATGTATATAGTGTATCATACGCAAATTCATAACATTGTATGAATTGCAATCATACGAAGTGTAATTCGTAACATTTCATCGAAATGGATGATGGATATCCACAAATGAATACAAACCATACAAAACGTAACATATCATACTAATTGGAGTTTCTCTGAGATACGTTTATTATATTACGTTTACCCCTGAGTCCAGTTTAGGATTAACATTCTGTTACTGTAAAAACCAATGCTCACTTTCTCACTGCTTGCAAAGCTCCAGCGGAAAACGCAGCAAAGTGTTTCATCTCAGAGAAGAGAATTTGGCATGCGTTCATACAAGGTGGTGGAGGGGCTAGGCTGTGGGGGGGGGCTGATTTGGGGGAAAGGTTGTGTGAAAGAATTAAGTAACTCTCTAACAGAGCGTAGAGTAAAGGGGGCACAGTTAAGCGACAACAGATAAAATGAAGTGTGTTGGTGTTGTGGTGTTGGTCAAAATCGAAGACTAAATATGGCATCAGTCGTGGTACTGAAAGTCAATCGGACAGCTTGTTGTTCCCCCTGAGCTGAGCTGTAATCCAACCAAACCACACACATACTCTGTACTCCCAGCACTGATATGTTCTCCTTTTGGTGCATAGGTTACCATGGTTACATGGCCAGTCCATCTCAATAGGCGTGTTACACACAGATGCCGTTATTTTATGTTTCTTTCTTTTTTGATGGACTTTTTATGCACCATTGTCGATAACAGAAAGAGTTAACTTGAACCCAAAATGTATACGAAACAATAGATTTAAATGGAAAATGGGTTTTGAGTGGGAAGGAAAGGTATGCAACATTTTGACATAATGTGTAAATAAGTCCGAGATTTATTCCATCATCGCTCTTTTGCCAAGTCACTCTGTTATCGTTGTGCCCACTGATATGCCAAAATGCATTTCTCATCGTTGTGTGTCCACCAGCATTGTAACTAAGTCCTCGATGTAATGAGTAACATTTGCAAATCAAATGTATATCAATCAGCATCCGCACGACAGACGATAAACAAAGGCGCACATTAAATCCGACCAGGCAGAAAATTGCTCGAGTAAAGCCGCACTTGAGAAACCCATCAGGAGAAATGAATAAACAAACAAACAAACTAACATTGAAACAAACTAATGTGTTGTCATGGACAGTGGCTGTGGGTTTGTTGGTCTGGTAGAGGTAGTGGCTGTCTGTCTCTCTGTCAGTTTGAAGCCAGTCTCCAACATTGGGATGGAATCAGTACAGAATTGGGATCAGTCAAAGGTTCAAATCTCTGATAGGAGATATATAATATACATACAGTTGAAGTCGGACGTTTACATACACTTAGGTTGGAGTCATTAAAACTCGTTTTTCAACCACTCCATAAATTTCTTGTCAACGAACTATAGTTTTGGCAAGTCGGTTAGGACATCTACTTTGTGCATGACACAAGTCATTTTTCCAACAATTGTTTACAATTACACTTATAATTCACTGTATCACAATCCCCGTGGGTCAGAAGTTTATATACACTAAGTTGACAGCCTTTAAACAGCTTGGAAAATTCCAGAAAATGATGTCATGGCTTTAGAAGCTTCGGATAGGTTAATTGACATCATTTGAGTCAATTGGAGGTGTACCTGTGGATGTATTTCAAGGCCTACCTGCAAACTCAGTGCCTCTATGCTTAACATCATGGGAAAATCTAAAGAAATCAGCCAAGACCTCAGAAAAACAATTGTAGACCTCCACATCCTTCCCATCCTTGGGAGCAATTTCCAAATGCCTGAAGGTACCACGTTCATCTGTACAAACAATAATACGCAAGTATGAGCACCGTGGGACCACGCAGCCGTCATACCGCTCAGGAAGGAGTGGAAGGTGGGAAAAGTGCAAATCAATCCCAGAACAACAGCAAAGGACCTTGTGAAGATTCTGGAGGAAACAGGTACAAATGTATCTATATCCACAATAAACCAAGTCCTATATTGACATAACCGGAAAGGCCGCTCAATTAAGGAAGAAGCCACTGCTCCAAAACAGCCATAAAAAAAGCCAGACTATGGTTTGCAACTGCACATGGGGTCAAAGATTGTACTTTTTGGAGAAATGTCCTCTGGTCTGATGAAACAAAAATGTATCTGTTGGCCATAATGACCATCGTTATGTTTGGAGGAAAAAGGGGGAGGCTTTCAAGCTGAAAATCCCCATCCCAACCGTGAAGCACGGGGGTGGCAGCATCATGTTATGGGGGTGCTTTGCTGCAAGAGGGACTGGTGCACTTCACAAAATAGATGGCGTCATCTGGATGGACAATGATGTGGATATATTGAAGCAACATCTCAAGACATCAGTCAGGAAGTTCAAGCTTGGTCGCAAATGGGTCTTCCAAATGGACAATGACCCCAAGCATACTTCCAAAGTTGTGGAAAATGGCTTAAGGACAACAAAGTCAAGGTATTGGAGTGGCCATCACAAAGCTCTGACCTCAATCCCATAGAAAATGTGTGGGCAGAACTGAAAACTCGTGTGCGAGCAAGGAGGTGTACAAACCTGACTCAGTTATATCAGCTCTGTCAGGAGGAATGGGCCAAAATTCACCCAACTTATTGTGGGAAGCTTTTGGAAGGCTACCTGGAATGTTTGACCCAAGTTAAATAATTTAAAGGCAATGCTACTAAATACTAATTGAGTGTATGTAAACTTCTGACCCACTGGGAATGTGATGAAAGAAATAAAAGCTTAAATAAATCATTCTCTCTACTATTATTCTGACATTTCACATTCTTAAAATAAAGTGGTGAACCTAACTGACCTAAGACAGGGAATTCTTACTTGGATTAAATAAAAGGAATTGTGAAAAACTGAGTAAATGTATTTGGCTATGGTGTATGTAAACTTCCGACTTATCCAAAACCTGATTATACCATAAGTCCCTATGGAGTTCCTTACATTCAGTTACACTGTATTATATCACCCATTAGGGAATAATGGGTGATACTTTTCCTTGTCCAATTTATAACAATTAGAGCAGCTTTGGCTGTACAAATGTAAAAATGGAGAAGTCTGGATAAACTAACATTAGTCTATCTGCTGCTAATTAGAAGATGTATCAAAGTGACAGAGTGAAGTAATGTGTAAGTCTCTGTTCTCCTCCTGTCACCCCCATTAACTGCTCTGGGGGGTAAAATATAGGCCTAGTGTACTTCCTTTGATTAAGATACAGTATTACACGCTAGGCTAGCTTTGGTTGACTCTTATATGGTAGTTAATGCATGTTGTCATTGATTGTAAATGAGATAGCATGTATAGAGTTGCATGTCTGATAAAGTATGTACAGGGGTTTTAGAAAGTATTCACACCACTTGACTTTTTTGTTGTGTTACAAAGTGGGATTCAAATGGATTTAATTGTCATTTTTTTGTCAACGATCTACACAAAATACTCTGTAATGTCAAAATTAGAGAAATATTACAAGATTAGATAAGTATTCAGCCCCCTGAGTCAATATATGTTTGAATCGATTGCAGCTGTGAGTCTTTCTAGGTAAGAGCTTTCCACACCTGGTTTGTGCAACATTTGCCCATTATTCTTTTAAAAATTCTTCAAGCTCTGTCGAATTTGTTGTTGATTATTGCTAGACAACCATTTTCAGATCTTGCAATAGATTTTCAAACAGATGTAATTTAAAACTGTAACTCTGCCACTCAGGAACATTCACTGTCTCATTGGTAAGAAACTCCAGTGTAGATTTGCCCTTGTGTTTTAGCTTATTGTCCTGCTGAAAGGTGAATTCCTCTCCCAGGGTTTGGTGGAAAGCAGACTGAACCAGGTTTTTCTCTCAGATTTTGCTTGTGCTTAGCTCCATTTATTTTTTTATCCTGAAAACCTCCCCAGTCTTTAATTATTACAAGCATACCCATACCATGATGCAGCCACCACTATGCTTAAAAATATGGAGAATGGTAATCTGTAATGTTGTATTGGATTTGCCTCAAACATAATACCTTGTATTTAGGACAAAAAGTGAATTGCTTTGCCATATTTTTGCATGGGAAATCCCTGACTGGTTTCCTTCCTCTCCAACAATAGAGTTAAGAAGGACGCCTGTAACTGGGTGTATTGATACACATTCCAAATGAATAATTAGTCATGAATAACTTCACCGTGCTCAAAGGGATATTCAATGTCTGCTTTGTTTTACCCATCTACAATAGGTGCCCTTCTTTGCAAGGCGTCGTATATTTCGCTGGTCTTTGTGGTTGAATTAGTGTTTGAAATTCACTGCTTGACTGAGGGACCTTACAGATAATTGCATGTGTTTTGTTGGTTACAAAGATGAGGTAGTCATTAAACAGATCACGAGAGAGAGTCCATGCAACTTATTATGTGACTTGTTAAGCACATTTTTAGTCCTGGACTTATTTAGGCTTGTCTTTACAATTGGGTTGAATACTTATTGACTCAAGGCATTTCAGCTTTTCATTTTTAATACATTTGTATTTTGGGGGGAAAAACATGATTCCAATTTGACATGATGAGTTATTGTGTGTTGGCCAGTGACACAAACATCTAAATGGAATCCATTTTAAATTCAGGAAGTAACACAACAAAATGTGGAAAAGGTCAATAGTTTCTGAAGTTACTGTATTCATGCATTTAGACAGACATCCTCAGTGCCACCTGTCTCTCCTCCATGTCTGCCAAGCATCATTCCTTCCTTCCCTCAAATTTACAATCTGTCTCATCTGGCTTTTTTCCCCCTCTTCCCTCTCTCGTCTCTCTGATGTTGTGAAAGCATTTCTCCTGTGAGTACACACAGGCATGCACACACACTAGAGGAAGTGTGTCCAACGACGACGTCTTGGTAAGCTGCAGTAGCGCTACAGTAAACAGACTGTGAACAGGCGAGGGAGGAGAAGGCCTGCCAAAGAGCCCCGGCTCCAACTCTCCGCCCTGCTCAACTTTGGCTGTCTCCATCCCCAATGTCACGGCTCAGAACAGACCAGCCAACTCCATCACTACTGCAGCCAGCCTTACGGAATGGGACAAACGTCTGAGACTGTACCTTTAATTATTTTGCGATGTTAAATTAGCGAAAGCCGGTCTCATGGTCTCTCACCTTCCGCCATTAGATATGGGTTCTCCCCACTGTGCTGCGACACTGGCACTGGACGAACTCTTCTCTAGCTCTCCCTGGCAGGGGTAGCTGAATGCCAGGCTGCCCTCTCTTCGGTTCTCCCAGGCGCAGCCCCCTGCTCAGGGATCCAAGCCGGCCACTGATCTCGCCTACTTTAATTATTCAAAGTGTATTAAATCTTCATTTCTAGATGCCTCAGATCGTTCTAATGGAGGCTGGGAATCATTTCTACACAGAGGAGAGGAGTTGAGATCCTGGTGAAGGCTTCTTCATGTGGGGTTTGGTCCAATGACACCATCAGGGCCAGCTCCACTTCCTGTATTTTCTCTTTAATAATTCCCAGTCATCTAATGCTGCTGTCCTAGTTCTCCCCTTCAGAGAAGGTACTGACTCTACAGCTCCCGTGGCAACGTCAGCATAATACGTGGTCAGTGATCATGTTTCATGTTTGGTGCAAAGCAAGTTCTTTGTACAGTTTATACAATATCCTTAAGAGTATATTGACGTACCCGTGTGTCAGTCTTAGTAACACAATTAAACCATCCCCATCAAAATGAGTCGGTTTCAGCTAGAGATGTTTTTGTTGCAATTCACCACCTCAATACACCGCCTACGTCGCCCTCCCACACCTGCGTTGTAAAGTGTCTGAGCTACAGTGGTGTTTATCAGACCATGAGACATCCTCACCAAAACGTCTGTAGCATCCGAACCGTTTGGCTACAAACTATTATGACCAGTCTATGGAGAGATGAGACTCTCCGTTTTCCTCTACGACCCCCACAAGTGTCATGGGACTCGTTGGAAGGTAACCCATACAAATACAAGTATGGAGGTAGTTTAGTGCCAACAAAAATAAAGTGTTAAATATGTGTCCCCCAAACAATGTGATACCTAAAGGGGTCCTAAAACTCCAAATCAAACAGCTTAGTTATCAAACAGGTATCAAACATTTTTTATACAATTATTTGATCAAATATTGAATTTGGATGTTAAGATCCACGACATGACCATCTTTAAACAATCCCCCCCCTCCTCCCATCTGCAATATTATTAGCCATGAAGATTCAGTTACAGTATGTGGATACTATCTGTGACTCCGTAGCAGATTTCTGACCTGGCGTATCTCATCTCTCCCTACTCTCCTTTCTCGTCCACATTAGGGCCCAGGAGTAGGCAGACACTCCAAAAGCCTTTTCATGGTTCAAAGTCCCTTTCATTTTACCACTGAGCTCCTCTGAGAGGTTCATGGTGTCCTATCAAGCACAGTTCTATCACCGTGTCTCACTAGAGGACTAGACCTTGGGAACTTTCTTCATACTACCCATCGAGTGTTACTCTTTACAACTTTCGTCTTAGTAATATAATTACATAGTTACATAATATAGTTCTGTTTATTGTTGTTTGTTACACTGTTGTCTTATGATCGAAACACAATATCAATTGTCTGAGCTCTGAGTATTTCCTAGCATCAGATATGAATAGCACCCTGTGTAATGATCTGGTGTATCTGCAGTAACACACACCTCTGGGAGTTGGTTGTGAAAGCTTAAATCGATTTATCACATTTATTCAAGTCTCTGCATGCAGCCCAGATACAGTTTGACAGAAACAGACAGGCCAATCTCTGATAAAACAAAGCCCAGAGTTCCATTTTGTTTGGCTCTAAACAGCTCAGCTCTGTCCAAATGAAGAGGCCAGCAGGGCACAATTGGATTCTGTAGGGAGCGGTAGGCAGGCCTGAAATCACTGAGAGGGCTTGGTTGTGTTGATGGATATGATATGCTGCTCGCTGGCCCCCTTGACCTGTCGGCACATTATTCTTAGGAGAAATCTATGGGGACGTGTATTGGCTCGCATGAAACCCAGCAAATCTCAGAGTGAGATCATATTGTTCAGCATCTCTCTGTCTGTGTCTCCCTCGAGAGATCTAGTCATCATATCAGAGTCCTTTTTAAGCTCTTCCCCTATGTCTGTCTCCCGTTCCCCTCTGTCTGTCCTCCCGTTCCTCTCTGTCTGTCTCCCGTTCCTCTCTGTCTGTCTCCCGTTCCCCTCTGTCTGTCTCCCGTTCCCCTCTGTCTTCTCCCGTTCCCCTCTGTCTGTCTCCGTTCCTCTCTGTCTGTCTCCCGTTCCCCTCTGTCTGTCTCCCGTTCCCCTCTGTCTGTCTCCCGTTCCCCTCTGTCTGTCTCCCGTTCCCCTCTGTCTGTCTCCCGTTCCCCTCTGTCTGTCTCCCGTTCCCCTCTGTCTGTCTCCCATTCCCGCTCTGTCTGTCTGTCTCCCCATTCCCCTCTGTCTGTCCTCCCGTTCCCCTCTGTCCTGTCTGTCTGTCTCCCATTCCCCTCTGTCTGTCTTCCGTTTCCCTCTGTCTGTCTCCCGTTCCCCTCTGTCTGTCTCCCGTTCCCTCTATGTCTGTCTCCCGTTCCCCCTCTGTCTGTCTCCGTTCCTCTCTGTCTGTCTCCCGTTCCCCTCTGTCTGTCTCCCGTTCCCCTCTGTGGTTCTCCCGTTCCCCTCTGTCTGTCTGTCTCCCATTCCCCTCTGTCTGTCTTCCGTTCCCCTCTGTCTGTCTCCCGTTCCCCTCTGTCTGTCTCCCGTTCCCCTCTGTCTGTCTCCCGTTCCCCTCTGTCTGTCTCCCGTTCCCCTCTGTCTGTCTCCCGTTCCCCTCTGTCTGTCTTCTCCCGATTCCCCTCTGTCTGTCTCCCGTTCCCCTCTGTCTGTCTCCCATTCCCTCGTTGTCTTCCCCCCTCTGTCTGTCTCCCGTTCCCCTCTGTCTGTCTCCTGTTCCCCCTCTGTCTGTCTCCCTTCCCCTCTGTCTGTCCGTCTCCCATTCCCCTCTGTCTGTCTCCCCGTTCCCCTCTGTCTGTCTCCCGTTCCCCTCTGTCTGTCTCCCGTTCCCCTCTGTCTGTCTCCCGTTCCCCCTCGGTCTGTCTCCCGTTCCCCTCTGTCTGTCTGTCCTCCCGTTCCCCTCTGTCTGTCTGTCTCCCATTCCCCTCTGTCTGTTCTCCCATTCCCCTCTGTCTGTCTCCCATTCCCCTCTGTCTGTCTCGCCGTTCCCCTCTGTCTGTCTGGCTCCCGGTCCCCTCTGTCTGTCTCCCGTTATCCCCCCGTTCCCCTCTGTCTGTCTCCCGTTCCCCTCTGTCTGTCTCCCGTTCCTCTCTGTCTGTCTCCCGTTCCCCTCTGTCTGTCTCCCGTTCCCTCTGTCTGTCTCCCGTTCCCCTCTGTCTGTCTCCCGTTCCCCTCTGTCTGTCTCCCGTTCCCCTCTGTCTGTCTGTCTCCCATTCCCCTCTGTCTGTCTCCCGTTCCCCTCTGTCTGTCTCCCGTTCCCCTCTGTCTGTCTCCCGTTCCCCGTCTGTCTGTCTCTCCCGTTCCCCTCTGTCTGTCTCCCGTTCCCCTCTGTCTGTCTCCCGTTCCCCTCTGTCTGTCTGTCTCCCGTTCCCCTCTGTCTGTCTGTCTCCCATTCCCCTCTGTCTGTCTCCCATTCCCCTCTGTCTGTCTCCCATTCCCCTCTGTCTGTCTCCCGTTCCCCTCTGTCTGTCTGTCTCCCGTTCCTCTCTGTCTGTCTGTCTCCCATTCCCCTCTGTCTGTCTCCCGTTCCCCTCTGTCTGTCTCCCGTTCCCCTCTGTCTGTCTCCCGTTCCCCTCTGTCTGTCTCCCGTTCCCCTCTGTCTGTCTGTCTCCCATTCTCCTCTGTCTGTCTCCCATTCCCCTTCTGTCTGTCTTCCGTTCCCCTCTGTAACTGTCTCCCATTCCCCTCTGTCGTCTGTCTTCCGTTCCCCTCTGTCTGTCCTCCCGTTCCCCTCTGTCTGTCTGTCTCCCCATTCCCCTCTGTCTGTCTCCCGTTCCCCTCTGTCTTTCCCGTTCCCTCTGTCTGTCTTCTCCCGTTCCCCTCTGTCTGTCCTGTCTCCTCCCATTTCCCCCCCTCTGTCTGTCTCCCATTCCCCTCTGTCTGTCTCCCGTTCCCTCTGTCTGTCTCCCGTTCCCCTCTGTCTGTCTGTCTCCCGTTCCCCTCTGTCTGTCTCCCGTTCCCCTCTGTCTGTCTCCCGTTCCCCTCTGTCTGTCTCCCGTTCCCCTCTGTCTGTCTCCCGTTCCTCTCTGTCTGTCTCCCGTTCCCCTCTGTCTGTCTCCCGTTCCCCTCTGTCTGTCTCCCGTTCCCCTCTGTCTGTCTCCCGTTCCCCTCTGTCTGTCTCCCGTTCCCCTCTGTCTGTCTCCCGTTCCCCTCTGTCTGTCTCCCGTTCCTCTCTGTCTGTCTCCCGTTCCCCTCTGTCTGTCTCCCGTTCCCCTCTGTCTGTCTCCCGTTCCCCTCTGTCTGTCTCCCGTTCCCCTCTGTCTGTCTCCCGTTCCCCTCTGTCTGTCTCCCGTTCCCCTCTGTCTGTCTGTCTCCCATTCCCCTCTGTCTGTCTCCCGTTCCCTCTGTCTGTCTCCCGTTCCCCTCTGTCTGTCTCCCGTTCCCCTCTGTCTGTCTCCCGTTCCCCTCTGTCTGTCTCCCGTTCCCCTCTGTCTGTCTGTCTCCCGTTCCCCTCTGTCTGTCTGTCTCCCATTCCCCTCTGTCTGTCTCCCATTCCCCTCTGTCTGTCTCCCATTCCCCTCTGTCTGTCTCCCATTCCCCTCTGTCTGTCTCCCGTTCCCCTCTGTCTGTCTGTCTCCCGTTCCCCTCTGTCTGTCCTGTCTCTCCTTCCCCTCTGTCTGTCTGTCTCCCGTTCCCCTCTGTCTGTCTCCCGTTCCCCTCTGTCTGTCTCCCTTCCCCTCTGTCTGTCTCCCGGTCCCTCTGTCTGTCTGTCTCCCATTCCCCTCTGTCTGTCTGTCTCCCATTCCCCTCTGTCT